>NW_027185764.1:3236094-3262803 GCF_028583685.1 Petaurus breviceps papuanus
TCTCTGTCTCCCTCTCTGTCTCTGTCTTCCTCTCTATGTCTCTGTCTTCCTCTCTATGTCTCTGTCTCTCTCTCTTTCCCTCCCTCTCTCCTCCTCATTTACTTCAATGGTAAAGCATTGCACATTGAAAAGAGGAGACAATGACATCTCCGGTATTGGAGACAGGACCGATGCCTGTGTTTTAGACTATTTTAATCCCTCTGTGTTTTATCAAGCTTTGATGGTATCTAGTTATTATGTTGCCAGGTGAGGTGAGTTGAGGGAAGACATCCAAATCCAATGAAATTCAAGTCATTTTATGAGAAATCTACTGAATTCAGGGAATAGATGTCATTATATCAGAAAGGGATATTGTCACATTTTGGGGAAAAAACCCCGGTTCATAGTAGTCTCTCCATGGTTCCTATCTTTCTATCTGTTAGAATCATAGAGTGGCAGATTTGGAGGAGACCCAAGAGATCTTCAAATCCCAGACCCTCATTTTACACACCAGGAAAATGAAGCCCGGAGAAAGTAAGCATTGCCTTTCCCTTTCTAGCACAGTTTTCTATCTGAATCTGATGGAACATATATGAATCTACTTATTGCCGTCAAACTTTGCATTCTCCATTTTTATTAAATAGTTTTAGTACAGTGCCCGGCACATACATAGTAGATACTTAATATTGATTGATTGATTTAGTTTTACATAGGGGACTCTAACTCAAGAATTTTTGCATTGTAGAGGACTTGAGTCTAATGACCTCATTTTGCAAAGGTTGCAAAGGTACTTTCCAGAGAGGAAGTGAGTTAGGAGAGCTGAAACTACAGCCAATGCTGTTTATGATGTCTCTTGCTGTTGCCTCTTCAATAACCAAACGTGGTAGGTCTTAATACAAAGAGTCTTGTGTCACTTAGTAAACCCCCAAATTGGGACCAGAAGGCATCCCTCCCACCAAAAAAAAAAAAATCTATACAATTCATTGGCCTTTATGTAGGATACAAGACATTCCAGAAAAGTACTAGGTATTTTGTGCTTTAGGTGGTTGGTATATAAGGCATTTAATTTAATAGCCTCGAGAACAATGCTGAGCTGAAGTGGCTAGCTAAGAGAGTTTTCAGTAAACATTTGAGATGTTGAATGTACTTTCAGATGAGGTCTTTATATTATTCATTTTCCTTAAATGCTTAAGTTTGTTACAGGAGACCTCTCACAAAGTGGGAATAATCTATAAATGTTTGTAATGTAAATATAAAACATATCAATAAAACTTAAGGAAAAAACCTGGTAGAAAGTGTCTAGTGGGGGTACCTCAGGACTCTTGGTCATTTCTATCTTTAAAGGCAGAGAGGTAGTGGAGTGGATGGAATGCTGTGCCTGTCATCAGGAAGATCTGAGTTCAAGTTCGGCCTTAGTAGCTGTGTGAGGCTGGACAAATCACTCAACTTCTGGCTGCCTCAATTTTGTCATCTGTAAAACGGGGATAACACTTAGCACCTACCTTCCAGGGTGGTAGTGAAGACCAAATGAGAGGATATTTGTAAAATGTTTACCGTAGTTTGTTGGCACATTGTTGGTTTAATAAAAATGTGTTCCCTTCCTTTCCTTTCTGTGCTGTCTGGCATCCTTATCAATAACTTCAATGAAGATATAAAAAGTATTTTATCATATTTTTAGATGACAAAAAGCTGGGAGGAATAGCTTATACAATGAATGTCAGATTTGGGATCTAAAAAACTCTCCATAGGTTAGGATGGTGAATTGAATTTCATAAATTGGAATTTAATAGAGATAAATCACAGGATCACAGAATCTCAGAGTTGGAAGGATGTTGGAGGCTATCTAGTTCAACCCTAACTTGAAGATAATTTCCTTTTAAACATCCCCAACAAATGGTGAGACAGGTATAGCATGTGTTTTAAATATTGGGATGGTTTCCTTTCTTCTTCTTATTTCTTTTTTTTTTGCTTTTTGGAGGGGGAAAGGCAGGGCAATTGGGATTAAGTGACTTGCTCAAGGTCACACTTTGTGTTATGTGTCTGAGGCTGGATTTGAACTCAGGTCCTCTTGACTCCAAGGTCAGTGGACCCTCTATTCACTGCGCCACCTAACCACCCTTGCAGATGGTTTCCTTTTAAAGAGGCATAGGGAATATCCTCAGGATTTGGTTGATTTGGAGACCTACAGGTATAAAAATCCCAGCCTACTGGGAGATGGTATCTCTGAAGTCTGGCAGTTTCCATTGTCTGGTGGAATGTCTTTCTGACCCTAGCATTACTATTGTAGGAAGATGACAGCAGTATCTACTTTTAATGATTATACCCTTTTAATCCTTTGTCATAAATAGTCACTTTCCCCACCCCCAATGTTTTATGGTCCACAATCATTTCACTGCATTCTGATCTTGAGCCTCAGTCCTGTATCAGAATGTCTTGAGCCTGAATCCTGTATCAGACTGGCTTGAGTTACGCCTGACCCAGAATATTTGGAGCTAGTTGACATTACTGAACAGAAACACTTTGTTATAAATTTTGTGGTAGAAGTAGGGGAATGATGTTGTGGAAAAAAGGGAGCCTTGGGTTGGTAGCCAGTGACTGCAGTGTTTCTAGGCATATATGGGGAACTCTCTCAACGGGAGGGGTCTGTTTTGATTGGTTGGTTCCATCAGTAGCTGACTATACCCATGCCTAGCCTCCGGCCAAGCTTTGCTTCACTCTTTGGCCATCCTAACCAGCTGCCGTGCTGCACTTCAGACCATAAATCCAACCCTGGCATTCAACTTTTCATTCCTGGAGCGCCGACCCTGGGATCCTGGTGTCCTGATTGTTGGTTGTCTCATTTGCCTGCTACATCTAGGCCTGGACATCCACACTTAACTCCTTGTCCGTCCCTTTAGCCTCTACCCTCATACCTCTTACCACTCCCCCCTCCACCAACATGGCTACTTTGAAAGTGTTTACTAATCTACTCCCTTATGGAGAGTTCACCATCTCTGTAGCTTTGGCCCTCCCTAGTCATCACTTCCCTATATTCATGTTACTCCCCTCCCCCCATCAGAATATAAACTGTTTGAAGGTGGGGACTGTTTTTGCTTTTGTAATTTGTATCCCTATCATTTAGCATAGTGTTTAGCACATAGTAGGTGCTTAATCATTTTTCATTTCATTTATTCATTCTTTTTTTTCTTTTTGGAGGGAAACTGGGGTTAAGTGACTTGTCCAAGGTCACACAACTAGTTTTTGTGTTAAGTGTCTGAGGCTGGATTTGAACTCAGGTCCTCCTAACTCCAGGGCCAGTGCTCTACTCATTGTACCACCTAGCCACCACCATTCATTCATTCTTTTTTCTTTTTTTTTGCCTTTTGGAGGGCAATTGGGGTTAAGTAACTTGCCCTCCAAGGTTACACAGCTAGTATTTTTGTGTGAGTGTTAAGTGTCTCAGGCCAGAACCAGTTGGGTCCTCCCGACTCCAGGGCCAGCGCTTTACTCACTGCTCCACCTAGCCACCCCACCATTCATTCATTCTTAAGGAGGTTCCCTTCCTACTCTGACCCATAAGATCAGCCTGATGGACACTTGACAGATTAAAAACGTTGTAAAAATTACTAATCCCTGGCTCTTACAGTTTTAAAAAAGCTAGCTTGCCAGTCAGGATAAGGCAAATGGTAATAAATTGTCTTTCAGCATTTCAGTAATTGGAAATAGATAATGAAAGCACTTTTGGTTTTTAAGGGTCATGCCTTAAAGACAGAGGGGTCAACGCTGATAGGGCAGGACTGGTAGGTTGGGAGAAGGGAGTAGGGATGGATCCTCTGACCCTGAGTTTACATCGGAGAATGTGTCAACTCCTGCTTAGATGAGGGTTAAAAAGGAAGAGAATGTGAAAAGAAATGAGCATGTCACTAGTACTAAGAGAGGCTCAGGTTTGCCCTATTGTTATTATACAAAGTGGTTATAATGAGGGCAGGTTTTTACCACTTAGGACCTTAGGAGGTTGACAGAACTGCAGGAGTCCTAGATTTACGGTCCAAAGACCTAGGTTCAAATGTCACCTGCCTATGTGACCTTGAATAAGTCCTTTCTTCTCTCTGAGCCTTAGTTTCTTCATCTGCAAAATGAGGGGTTGGACAAGATGGTCGCTAAGGTCCCTTACACTTCTAGATCTATGAGTATAATGATAATAATAATAAAGATAGCTAGGATTCATAGAGAATTTAAGGTTTGCAAAACAATTGACAAATGCTATCTTTATTCTTAGGACAGCTCTGGGAAGTAAGTGTCATTATCAACCCAATTTTACATAGGAGAAAACTGGGGCAGACGGAGGTTAGTTGACTTGACCAGGGTCACACCATTAGTAAAAATCTGAAGTCAGATTTGAACTCAGTTCTTCCTGTTGGCAGGTCCTTGGCTGCCTAGTCAATGAATCTTTTTAAATAGCAGTCTAGTGACTCGTTAAAGCAATTGATAGTGAGGATGTGGTCTAATGGGAGCAACTTGGAGATTGTTCTGATTGAAGAGTTCCATTGGCTTGGGAAGTTCACAAAAGATTTACTTTGGCACAGCCAGTTAAATAAGTTAGGGGCCGCAGAGGGGGGCTGTTTTTTTTTGTTTGTTTGTTTGTTTCTTTTAGAAGGCAGAGATGGGAAGTTCTGCATATCTGGGCCCATAAAGATGAATTCCCTCTGTAGCTAGTAGTCAGTAAGGGCCAGTAAGGGAAGGAGTAAAAATCCTAAAAGAGATAGATTTGGTGAATTGTTCCCCCCAATCTTACTGCCTATGACCAGCCTGTGTCAGAAGCACTTAGATCCTGTGTTCTGGCTGAAACCAAACTTGAATGACCTCAGACACAGCTCATACAACCATGCAATTGAGCAGACCAACTCATGACCTTGGAGTGGGAAATAGAGAGAGCCCTGCTGGTTGTCTAGTGAAATATGGTTATCCACACAAGTAGATACTCTAAGGACGATGGGGGAGGTATTGCTTGGAGGTGGCCTATGATATCCTCTCCCATTAGGAGCTTTGGGTGTGGTTCTTGAAATATAGGATCATAAAGAAGATGAGTGTTAATCTATGAGAATATTAATAAAGCACAATATCTGGGATTTCTGGTAGCAAAGCTCAAATTTAGGACATCCCTCAAAGTTTTATTCCACTCAAGTCTGTACCTAGAATTGAGAGATTCTTGGGAAGAATCTCCTTGTGGCAAAGTTTACTTGATTCTTAGACCATCATAATTATAGGACCAAAAGGGTCCATATAGGCCATAGTGGCTTGGAAATGGAAAGGAGTGTTAAATATATAAGGGCTGAATGAGAATGGGGTTATCAATTTCATCAATGACTTTTTCTGTTTCTGCACCCTATAAAACAGATGACCCCAGATCATATCAGTCTTTGCCCACAACTACTCATCATCCCCCAAACAAGATGGGGAGAGTGCAGGGGGCTTCCATTGTTAAATGGAAATGGCATATCTAAAATCATGCTTTCCCAGGCTCCTTTCATGAATAGTTTATGATATTGCTGGAGGCTGAGACCCTAAGTGTCAGCCCCAATGTTTTGCCTTTTCCCTAACCCAATATACCCATACCTATGAAGTCTTGGCTCTCAAGAAATGCCATTTCACCTGGTTCACAATGGTTGTGCCACTCTGATAGAAGCATGTGCAACTGAAACTTGGCATCTATTAATCAGATGATCTGCATTTTTTTTCCTGGGACACCAATAAACCTTAAGTTGTCTCTGTGCATCCCTTGAGGTATGGGGGTTTGAGAAGTCCTCTCAGTAGACTGAGGTGTGAGGCACTTGACTGGCCTACAAAAGAGTCTTGAGGGGCATGGTAGACAAGATCTAAATCTATACTCATTCCTGGCGGGGGTGGAGTCTAGAGCTTGGGGAGAATAGAACTAGACAATCAAAGATTCTCCCCTTTGGGGTGAGGATTAATGGAAGCATTTCTCTGAGGCCTCCTGCTGTATGCAACTATTTGTGGTACATGTTAGTGCTTGTCAGAGATATTTTCTTCAATTCTTATCACCTCTCAAACCTCTCTAAAATAGGAATTATGCATTGGTGATGAAGCAATTTCAGCCATTTCCGTGGTCTAGGATGCCAATAACTCGAACAAGCTAATAATACAATGAACTAACACAGAGAAGGCCAATCCCTGCTGCCCCCTATTGCTCACTTAGCTCTCCATTCTCCACATGTGCTGAACTACACAAGCCAACCCTTGGGTTTGCAACAGAACTCAGCTCTACACCTCTCTCCTCACCCCCCAGAGCCATGGAAATCTAAAAGGATGAAGCTGGCTTCGGGTGAGACAGCACCATGGAAGCATCGTGTGCCACAACATAGCTCAGTTAGAAAGTCAAGAAACAGACAGAACAGGGGCAAAACATATAGGTGTGACTTTGTGGAACTCCACTAAGCCTGAGAGAAAGAGCCCATTATACAGCAAGGGCAAGTTCTGTCTCTCCTCCCACCCTCACCCCCAAAGTAACTTGGGGAACATACAGAAGTTGGTGAATTGTGAATTGCATAGCATGGGAAGAGAATGAGGCAGTTTTGAACCTTAACTGCCAGGGAAGCATCGTTTAAAGGGGAAGGAGTATGAAAGTGAACAATAGGAGACTATAAGGGAAAAAATAACCAATGTAAATTATTGAAGTTTTTTGGATGAAGAAAATTCAATTAAAGACCTTGAGCATAGGCAGATAAGCCAGCACAGAAGATATTAATAACAGAAGGGCATATAGTGTCCATATCAAGTAGAAGTGTCAGGACATGTATGAATAAATATTGAAAGACAAAGGACAATGAGTCAATATGTAATGAGACAGAGGGTCCTATGATTCCCAAGAAAGCATGGAGCAATAACAGCATATTACTGAGAGGCTTAAAAGACAAAAAAAAAAAGACACGTGAAAGCTGAATTTATGTTCTGCACAGTAGAAAGAATTGGCAGAATAAAAAAAAAAGCTTGAATTTGAACCATGCTGCCAAATCTCATCAAAGAAACAATGGAGAGAATTACTGATTGGGAATATAAATACACAGAAGTAAAGGACAATCTTGAAGAAGAAAAGCAAAAAGTAATAACATTATATGAAAACATGATTTTCATGCAAGCAAAACATATTGATCTTGAAGATGGTGAGAAAAATGATTATTAAATAGCCAATTACTGGAGAGATCCAGGTTTTTTTTCCCTTCCTAGATCTCCATTCTCTAGTAGGTTGCATCAGCCCCTGAAGGACATTGTTGTTGGATGAATCTCCCTGGGCTACCTACCTTTCAGTCCCAGGTAGGAGACTCCATTCAACTAGAGAACCTTAAAAAGAATTTGATTGTTCTCTTTCATTCTTGAAGAGGATGAAAATGACATCACTATGGTAGAGTCAAGTTACTATGCATCTTACTGTGGCTGATCAGACCAATATGAGCTCAGAATGCTCTACCACAGGTTGGAAACAAATAGTCCATGTGAATATTTGGGGTGGATTCTCTAAATTTGCACATCTAGCTTTTCTTTTGAACTTCTTCATTTCTACATAGCTCATTGGGCACAGCACCTTCTCTGATGAGGTCATGGTATGCTAGCTGGTCCTGTGCCAGTATCTCCCATGTCACACAATCAACTTCAAAGTTCTTAAGAGAGATCTTGAGAGTGTCCTTGAATTGCTTCTTCTGACCACCATGTGAGTTCTTGCCCTAGTAAGTTCTCTATAAAATAGTCTTTTAGTCAATCATACATTTGACATTTGAACAACCAGACCATAGCAGTTGTGCCCTCTTCAGTAAAGTTTAAATACTTGGCAATTTAGTCTGAGAAAGGACCTCAGTTTCTGGTATCTTATTCCTCCAGGTGATCATCAGAATCTTCCTAAGGCAATTCAAATGGAAGCAGTTCAGTTTCCTGGCATTGTATTGCCACACTGTCTAGGTTTTACAGACATACAAAAATGACGTCAGCACAACAGCTCTGTAGACCTTCAGTTTGGTAAGTCTAATACCTCTTCTCTGCCACACTTTCCTTTGAAGCCTCCCAAACACTGAGTTAGCAATGCATGTGTCAACCTCATTATTAATTTTTTCATCCATAGAAAGTGTACTGCTGAATTAAGTGAACTTATCCAGCATTCAAAACTCCTTTTTCTGTAATGGATGGTTCCATATATGGATGGGGTAGTGGTGGTTGATGGAGCACTTGCATTTTCTTAGTATTAATTGTTAGGCCAAAATTAGCACAAACAGTAGAGAATTGATCCATACTTTGTTGCATCTCAGCTTCAGAGGCTGCATTAAGTGCACAATCATCTGTAAACAAAACATCATGCATCAACACTATCTCTACTTTGGTCTCAGCTTATAACCTTTTCACGTTGAAGAATTTACCATCAGTGTGGTAGCTGACCTTGATGTCATGTTTGTCCCCACTGAAGGCATTTGACATCCTAAAAAGCATGGGAGAAAGCCCACAGCCTTGTTTCACTCCATTGGTGATGGGGAAAGCACAAAGAATTTAATCTAAGGTGAATTCTGGCCAACAGTGTTACACTCTGCCAGTTCTGAGCAGAGGTGGACTCCCTTTTGTCTAGATTGCTCTAGACAGGGGTTGTCGATAAGAGGTGAGTCTTTTTATTCAAGACTGATTGATCAGTCACATACTTTGGTCCCTCATTAGAATAAGCCCACCTCTCATTATAATATTTGTTCTTCTAATTAATTGTTAACCAATTAGAGTTGATTGCCACCTTTAGGAACACCCACTCTTCCAAGGACATTTAATTGTTAAGTGAATTTCATGAAGGGTCTTTGGTTGAGAGTGCCAGTGACTCCTTTTATTAATAATCTACTAGCATGATTAATAATATGATTAATTACATAGAAACTATGTCTCTCAAACTTTTTATACATGACAATGGGATGCATAGAGACAACTTAAAATTATTGGTCTCCCAGAAGAAAAAAGTAAATCAAAAAACCCATATACTACAATGCAAGAATTGACACAAAAAACTTCCTTGAACTACTGAACAAAGTATAAAACAAAGTACCAGTTGAAAGAATCCACAGATTAGCTCCAGAAGGAAAAAAAAATAAACCTATGCTGCAAACTCTAAGACAAATATTGGTAAAGTTTAATAATTTGACGCAAAAACAACACATTCTGCAAGTGACCAGAAGAAATATCTTCAAATATAAAGCAAGAGAAATGTGAATAATAAAACTGTTCTGCATTTACCAGAAACTGAGGGAAAGCACAGAATAATGTAGTTCAGAAGAGGAAAGGAGTTCAAGATACTACCCAAGGTGACCTGCATACCTGAGCTTGACCATTAATGTTTTCACGGATGTTCATTAAAAAAAAAGCATCAGAAACATTCCTAGAAAGAAAGCCAAACCCAAAGCAGAAATAATGTTGGTTGTCCTTTGTTTTAGAAAAGAATCGATGGCACCATGGGTAACGTCTTGACTTGCATAAACTTTGGATTTAAGTGAGGCAGAGTTACGCAAAGTCTTCAGCCTCACTATCTTCAGAGTCATCAAAATTCAGTGGCAGGACAAGAGTCAAGATGACTGGAGATAGCCTGGGATGCAGTAAATGACCTTGGCAGATTGGATGTTTGACCAAGCTCTAAATGCTTCACTTCTCCTATTTTAGCTGTCTTCATGATTGTTGGAAGAAATTGTTGTGATCTACTCATTCTGCAGGGGAAGTCTTCACATGCATGGGATATACAGTCCCTCACTCACTGATGGTTTTGAGGTCTGTTGATTATTATTAACATGGTTTAGCCTGTCTGCTAAGATGGTCTTACTTGTTACAGATTCTTGGAGCTGCAAATGAGAATTGAGTGAGAGGTGGACACCAAAGGTGGAAAAGCAGCTGTCAATATAGTGTCTATATCAAGTACAAGTATCAGGACATGTATGAATAAATATTGAAAGACAAAGGAAAATGAGTCAACACTTAATGAGACAGAGGGTCCTATGGGTTCCCAACAAAGCATGGAGCCATAACAGCTTATTCTAATGCCCTCATGCCAGAAATGCTGGTCCTCCCTGAACACCCCATATACCTCAAATAGCAGAAATATAAGAGACATAAGAAGAGAAATAAGCAGAAATATAAGAAAAACAAACAAATACAACCATGAATAACAACAACAACATAACAATTGAGAGCCCATTAAGAAACTCCTTTCTAAATGAATACAAAGAAGATTAGAGTGAAAGCAGAAGTCAAATAGAAGGGAAGGTGGAGAAACAGGTCTGAACCATAGACTTAACTATACGACACTCTGTCTACAGGTGAATTTTGTGGGACTAAATTGGAGAATAAGGGGGTGTATAAAAGTGGGGAGGAGAAAAATAAGATAGAAGGGAATGTTTGACGTATGCTAATCAAGTCAGGCTAACAATGAAGGGAAAATAACTTCTGTTATTTTCAGGAAGAAGTGAGCCTACAGGAGAATGAGTGAGGGGGCAAAGAAGAAGAGGGAAAAAATGGGGAGATCTTGTTTTAGTACTGGGAGGGGGTACTACTGATGACTGCTCCCATGAGAGAAGAGAGATTGTTATGAACAGATGTTGGGGGCTTACAATGGGTATAATCTGCAGAGATTTCCTGTTTAGAGCAACTACTCAATCTGACTGAGGAGAAGAGGAATCAATACTCCTGGACAAAAGGGACACTGGAAAGAGTGGGAAGGCATTCCAAGACAAATGGGGAAAATGACTGTGGGGAAGGCAAAAGTTAATAATGATCTGCACAATCAGGGACATAGTAAAAGTCTTACCATGGGGCAATGTCCTTTCTATCATTTATAGGGACTAGTATTTCCAAGAGTGAGGTACAACAGAAAGTGGGAGCTGGGGACGTTATCTACAAGACAATAATATAGAAATTGTTTAGAAGAGTTAACTAAAAATAGCTACCTTAGAAACTTTAATTCCACAAGGAATATAGAGAATAGAGAAGAATTAAATAAGTATAAGGGCCCATGAGCCAAGAAATAAAAAGTCTAGAATAGACAAAGGGAAAATAAATAATGAAGAAAATGAAGGAAATAAATTATTTTTAGAAAAAGATACAGAAAATGAAATTAAAAATGAATCAACTGAATAATCAGGTTTATTTCCTTAAAAGAGACTGGGGAGTGTGTCTATTATCAATTATCAACTGAGAACAAGGTGACTACTTCTGCTCAATGATGTTTCTCATGCCAATTGGAGCATCAGCCTTTGAAAGATCAATGTATTATTGTCTCATGTGATTCTTAACATTCTTCTGATTGGAAAATTAATTGTATCAGCAGCCCTCTTCCCCCCCCCCCCCCCCCCAGCTCAAAAGGTTTGCTTTTACTACAATAGATACTTATTCAGCATATAACATTGACCTCATACTTGGGGTACTTACAGATCATGTAAAATTCAGAAATGTTGCATCTCCCAGGGTTAAGTATCTAGCCTGAAGTTCTACTTTTTTTTTTTTGCTCCTATACTCCTTGCAAAGCACAAAAAATAGTATAATGGTGCCCCTTTCCTGCCTCTTCCCTCTTTCCTCTCCCTTTCCCCCAAGGGTAGGTTCTGAGAATAAACATGACTTGCTCTGCTGTCCTGTATGGGAAGTTTTATATTCCTATATTACAGATACTCCAATGTTATATTGTATGTAAATATTAGGTTGGAGTTAGGAAAAAAGCTGAAGAGGGCTTAAGTCAGATAAGAAACATTAACTATAATCCCATTTTCTACATTAAAAACTAATTTTCAGAGCAGTAATTTGTAGGAGGCAAATAATCAGATTATTTCCTTTATCTCTAAGTATTTCCCAGATGGAAAAGCACCTATCATAGTATATTATGCAGTATGGCTTGGACGCACATCAAAACCATTAGCTTACTTTAAAAGCTCTCATTGGAAAGATGATAACCAGAGTAAAGATCATAGCTACCCTCTGAAGTTGAATTTTAACAAGGTAAACGGAAATAAGTGAAAACCAGCCTCATATTTCAGGCTTGCCAATCACATGTGTCTGATAACTCTGTATCACTTGTACAAACTCAGGCAATGGCTTAGCAGCCATCCAAGGCTGAGCGGGAAGGGCATGAAATAAGAAGTCTGAGCCATGGGTGAGGGGGCTAGAAGAGATAGGGGATAAGGTGAAGGTAGGAGCAGGGGATTACTTCTCTGTTAGCTCTGCTGTAGCCAGAGGGATTCTTCCCCATTATGAGAAGGAATGTTTTGGAATGCAGAGATAGTTGTTTAGACACAGACACTGTCATTAATCTGCTGTCTTGTCCTGCGGAATTTTTTCAGATTTGATAGCGCCCATAATCTCTACCTGTTGTGAAGGCTGTGGTTCAGCTCCTTCCCTTCACTTATTATACTGAGTAAATGTTCCAGCCTGATGAAGATAGATACGGTTCACCAATCCTTCTCCAGATGCTAGAGACAGCTTATATTGAGGGGAAAGAGTGATTGACAAGGTATCAGTCAGTCTGTGGTCATTGAGTCTGTCAATCAGTGAACAAACACTTGTTAAGTGCATACGATATGCTAGGTACCATGTTATCCATTGGGAACAGCCTGGGTTTTGTCACTTATTATTTGCTTAACTTTGTGCAAGTCTTACCACTTTTTTAGCCTCAGTTTCTACATCTGTAAACATTACTGCTCTGCTTACTTCTCAGTCTTGTTATAAGGAGCAAACAAAGAAATATTGGTAAAGAGTGTTGTCAACTATGAAACACTATAAAAACTGATGATGATGGTGATGATGATGATGACCTTTATGGAACCTGAGGGTTTTTTTTTATGAACATCAAATGGGAACATATCTGTAAAACTCTTTTAAAGTTTCAAAATGCTATGGAAATGTCAGGTTTCATTATCATTGCTAATTAAGTGAAAAATAATCACTTTGTGTACCTCTGTTTCCTCCAGTGTAAAATAGAGATAGTATTAATTACTCTGCTAATTTCACACATTTGTTGTGAGAATTAAATGAGCAAATGTGTGAAAGTACTTTGTAAACTGTAAAATGTAGTTATTGATGAACATATATATATATCGCCACACATGTATATATGTACACCACATATACAAACACATGCAGATCTGGACCATATACATGTGTGTATACATGTACACAAGCGTGCACACTTGCATATGGCTCCGACTATGCACATATATAATATAACATATGTACATATATGTATATGCACACAGTGCACATATAGATGTACACACACTCACATGTATACACCTACATATACACACATATATGTGTATATATACACACATATATGTGTATATATACACACATATATATGTGTATATATACACATACATACACACATATTGTTGCCCCTGAGTCAGGAGGTTATGAGTTCAAATCCAGCCTCAGACACTTACTAGCTGTGTGACCCTGGGCAAGTCAATTAACCCTATTTGCCTCAGTTTCCTCATCTGTGAAATGAGCTGGAGAATGAAATGGCAAACTGCTACAGTATCTTTGCCAAGAAAAACCCAAATGGGGTTACAAAGTGTCATATGTGATTGAAATGGATCAACAACATATGCATATATATGTATACATGTACATGTAGTTTAATTAGTTAAGTTAATTCCTGGTGAAGAATAATCTACCAATTCAAATTTCTTATTTAAACTTTGAGTCTCTCTCAGAGCCTGGGCTAGTGCTATGAATATAGTAGGTATTAGTTTGTAGGATGATATCACTGCCATTGTCTCAAAAGCATTCTAACACTACAGAAGGAAGGAGTCTCCCTATGCTTTTCCCCTTGACTTTCAGGTTCACAAAAAAAGAGTTGTAAAAAGATTTATGTTGAAGAACATCTTAACAATAGCTCTGTAGACAATTGCACTCAGCTTGGCTTTATGTTCTTTTCTCCTTTTGGAGGAATGGTCATCCAGGTGCTGCCTTCTAGTTACTATTCTTACCTTCAAATCCTTCAAAATCCTATTCAAATATAAGAGAATTGTGCATCCAAGATATTCCCCACATCCCTAAGGAAACACGGAATTATTAGTTGGAAAATAATGACTTGGCCAAAGCTCACTTCATGATCTTGATTATAGCAGTTTAACCTTTCTGGGCCTCAGTTTCCTCAGCTTTAAAATGAAAAGGCTAGAATAAATAAATGACTTCTAAGGTCTTTTCTAGGTATAATATTCTATGATTCTGTACTCTATAATTTAAATATATTAACTCTGTTGGATTTTGCTTCTGGCCTGTATTAAAAAAATGACAGTCATTAAAAGGCTCAAAGAGAAGTGTTATATATTAATCATAATAAGCTTTATGATCTCCAGGTTATAGACTAATTGGCTCCCCTTTGAGTTTTTTCCCTGTGTTTTGCTTTAGTTTTTCCTGTAATCCATCACATCAAAAGTAATGATTTTTCTTCTTCATTCCTTATAGCTGAGTAAATTCTTTAGTTCCAGCAATGGATTTGCTTCACAGATATCTAACCAAGTATGCAATCCACACAGTTTAATTTAATTGTGGGGTATTCATTTGTCTGTATAACCCAGAGATACTCTGGATTTAGTATCAGGAGACCTCAGTTCTTGTCCCACTTGTGTAGCTATGGACAAGAATTTTGCCTTCCCTTGTTCTTGTTTTCCTTCGCTGTAAAATGAGGGAGTTTCATGATGGTGGGTGAGACCTCAAGTTCGTTCTTTCAAACTGTTTATTATGTGGCTCTAAAGGTTACAAGCCCCAGATTTTCTCTCATTTCTCATTCTTCCTTGATTGCCTCTCTCCTTCCATTTTGCCTGGATGAACAGCTCCTTCCCAATTCCCAGGGCAATGTGGGAAATAACCTGGAATTTTAGGTAAACCTACCTGACTAGTATTTTTTCATTGTCTGATCCAAGAAAAGCTCAGGTAGTTGCTAGAATCTTTTTTGAAACCCCATTTTCTCATCTCATCCTCCTGCTTAAGAATCTTTAGTGATTCCTTCTTACTTGTATGGAATTCCAAGAAATGATGAAGTCTACGATATGATCATGCCAGCACATTATGGCTCACTAAATAGAATGCTAGATCTGGAGATAATAGACCTGGGCTCAAATCTCCATTCTTGTATAATGATTTGTATACTTACTTAACTTCTCTTTCAGAGTGTAAACCCCTGAAGGTCAGGGATTCTCTCTTATTTATGCTTGCATTTTCAGTGTTCTACATAAAGCAAATGCTCAGTGAATATTTATTTAATTAATCAATCCAACTGGACACCATGGTTTGCTACCAGATTCTTTATATCTTGCAACTGTCACCATTGGAGGTTATTTATTTTGCTCTATTCCTCTAGACTCACACAACCACCAGGAGGGATGAATATACTTTTGTATAACCTTCTGCAATTTCAAGATTAATTCTTTCATTCACTCCGTCAATGATCTGACCTCCTTTAAGGTCCATGAAATGTATCTCTACCAATTTCTTCCTATTCTTGTTGGTCTCTTTTGACAATTCTTCCAACTTTCTCAATGACAGAAAGAAGTACAGTTGAATTGTACTGATGAAATTTAAAACTAGCTCTGCAACCGACAGTCCTAGTTTCCCCGGGGTCACTGGGGACTTTTAGTGACTTGTCCATGGTCACACAGTCAGTATACATTAGAAGGGTTAGATAATTCACATCTTCTTGACTCAGAGGCAAGCTTTCTACCTACTATACCAAGACTGCTTCTCAACTCTCTAATTATTATTATTATTTTTAAAGCAATTGGGGTTAAGTAACTTGCTCAAGGTTACACGGCCAGGTGTTTCTGGGTGGGTGCTAAGTGTTGGAGCCTGGATTTGATCCCCAGGTCATCCTGACACTGGGGCTGGTGCTCTTACTCGCTGAGCCACCTGGCAGCCCCTCAACTCTCTGATTATTTATGCAATATTTATTGTAGATATTTGTAGGACTGCCTTAACCCACAGCTGGACTGTAATCTCAATGGAGAGAGGGACTCTCACATCTAAACGGTATTTTCTTCAATATCTAGAAGAGTCCTCTGTAAACAGGAGATACTCAGTAGCAGTGTTTATTACAGATTTTGGCAAGGATTTTAGACTGTAATTTCAATGAAGTCACCATCTTCTTCAGTACCCAGTACAATGCTCTGTGAGTAGCAGATACCCAGTGGATGTTTGTTGTTCTTGGCAATGTGGTATATTGGAAATTATGCTGGATTTGGGTTTAGGAGAACTGGGTTCAAATCCTCCCTCTGATTCCTTTGTTATCATTCAAGTCCTTCCATGTTATAGAAGAATTCTCCCTTTTCAATATTATCTCATCTCATCCTATCCGATCTATACTTCAGTACAGTACAGTACAGAAGTACAATCCATCTGTACTTCTTCCTGTCCTCTGAACCTTTCCTAGGTAGTACTGTCCTTTACCTTCAGACCATGTAAAATCACCTTGTTTTGTAACTACTCTTTTTTATACTAGGGTAGTATAAGTGGGTCACACTAGTTGTGTGACCAAGGGCGAGTTACTTCATTTCTCCCACTCAAAACTTCCTCATCTGAAAAATGAGAATAGTTAACTTGTACCCTTACCTCAAAGGGTTGTTATGAGGAAAATATTTTATAAACCTTAAATTGACACAATCTATTTATTTATTTGTTTTACTCTAGTTAACTATCGAACAGGACCCTCCATTCCAGTCATCTGATCTTTTATCCTCCTTGTTTCCCAACAGCAACCTACTATGTGTTAGCTTTGACTTGTGTCCTTCACTTCACAGTGTACCCTCTCTACTCATCTCTTCTCTTCCACTACTTGTCTATTACCTCTTTCAAGACTTGATTCTTTAGTAAAAGATGTCAACTCAACCAGGAAGTCTTCTCTGATTAACCCCATCTGATATTTGACTTCATTACTTAATCTTAAAAAAAGTATTTTTTATATTTTTGTGAAAATAAACCCAAATGAAAATAAGTAAGCTTTCTTTGATGGTTAAATTATATGTAAACTCTTCAATTATTCATATCTCAATGATGCTAACTACATTCTCTGTGTCTATTTCCCTCCTCGCCATGCTCTTACTGGTGGGAAGCCCTCAGGATCTGTGTTAATAGAGCAGAGAGATATATAGAAGAAAGCTGAAAGAAAATGCCACAGCTTCTTTTGGGATGACTTATTTAAGATCTATGGTAATACTTCAGAGTTGCACTGAAGGATAAATTTAGCCTTGTTCCATCTTTAACTTATCTATAACTTTAGGTAAGTCATTTAACCTCCATGGATCTCAGTTTCATCATCTGTAAAATGAGGAAAATGGAGTAAATGGACCCTGAGTTCCCTTCCAGTTCTATCTTTATAATCCTATGATATATGATTCTTGATCAGAAATTCTGTATTCTCGATCATCCTAGAATATTATAGTAGCTGAAAACCACAAAGGGTATATAGTCTATTCTGTACCTGAGCAAAGAACCCTTTGTCAACATCTTTGACAATTCCAGAAACAGCTACACCCAAGAGACTCCAAAAGGTGTAATCAAGGATGCAGCTCTTGCTGACATTGTGACATTGCTTACTCCTTTAATGTGAGCTACACTTAAGGCCTTAGCAACTTACTATACAGTCCAATATACAAGACTTTATCCAGGGAAATATTCAACACAGGAAAGCACAGCAGAGTTATGCAGGGAAAGTCATCCAGATAACCAGACTGAACAGTCACACTGCTCTACCATAAAGGTTATCACCCACAACCTTGTTATCTTGCTTTCCCTCTTTTCAAATATATTTAGCTCAATTATCACAATAAAATGAGCCAGTCCAACACCCAATATGGAGATTCTAGGTCTCTTTTCTATTATCTGTTCCCAGCAGATAGCCCCAAAGTGTGAGATAAGAGTGGTGACCTTCTTATGGGAGTTTGCAGTAGCCGCTGCTTTCTTGACCTATAGATCAGTTTCCTTTGCCTTCCTGATCATGGAAGCAGCTTCAGTTTCACTAAAGCACACAAAAAAATCACATTTAATTGCATATTTTGTGTAGAGTCAGCCTAGCTTTTTCCCTCTCTCCCCTCCAATATCTTTTTAAACTTACTTCATTTGCATTTAGGCAATGTAGATACTTGCGGAGGAGGTAGCCATAGCTTATTTTCAAACCAAGGCTACTAAGATGAAAATTTGCTCAAAGCTAGTTGAAATCCTGAGTCGTAAAGACATTTTTCCCTCCAGATATTTCATTTGAAATGAATTTGGGCACATTTTTGGTTTTCAAACATAAATTCAGATCAATATAATATTACTCTAACTATGACTAATATTTTCTACAGTCCAAAATAGTATTGAACCATTCTGTATTCCTCCACCTCCCCTCACCAAGTATATTCAGAGACTATGAATTTCTTTTTTTTTAAATTTATTTGTTTACGTATTTTTAGTTTTCAACATTCACTTTTGTGAGATTTTGAGTTCTAAAATTTTCCCCCTCCCCAAGCTGGCATGTAAGCTAATATAGGTTATACATGTACAATTATATTTATTAATCATATTTCCACTTTAGTCATGCTGTAAAAGAAGAATCAGAGCAAAAGGGAAAAACCACGAGAAACAAAAAAACAATGACAATAAAAGAGAAAATTCTTTGATCTGTATTCAGACTCCATAGTTCTTTCTCTGGATGTGGATAGCATTTTCCATCATGAGTCTTTGGGGATAAGACTATGAATTTCTGAATAAAAGAGTAGTAAACGCAGGCAAATTTAAACAAAAATAGGAAAAGAAAAACTGCTTTTTTAAATTTTAAAAATCTTCTATTATTATTATTAAAGATTCTGCTTTTTCCTAACCTTCTAACTCTCCAAACTGTATGCTTAATAATTAGCCTTGAAAACCAATGAGTTAACACAAACAAAATCAATCACCTTGCCAGACCTAACACATTTTTTTTTTGTTATAGCAGCCATATAATAAGAGTAGCTGCCATCGGTTAAATGAATAAATACATCACAACCTCTGTGTCAAATTTGGCAAAGTTGACAAATTTGCAAATTATTTGTTGACATTAAGCCAATCCATAGAACTGAGACCAGGGTGCATACATGATAGTATCATCAGTTTACAAATTCAGATCCATTCTGTCATTGTTACTCCTTATAAGTGAAGATGTAATATTAATTAATAGGACACACACATATACATATACACACATGCATACATGTATTGATGATTCTGATCCATCCAGAAGGAGGAAAAAAAGAAGGAAATGAGTCTAAGCAGTTCTTTCCCATAGGCAAAGAGGAAAAGTAAAGACATTGCTGAGATTTGTAAGACAAAACATGTATGCAGCCAAATTGGGCTTATCATCGCCCTGCCAGGTAAAATACTGATCATCCTTTTAAAAAATAAGTGAGTTAATCTTTGAGGAGGGAAAATTTGCATTTCTATCATGCGAAATTACATCTGTGATAAGACATTTTGTTGTTAAAGTAACTAAATGTGTTTCTGCCCCCCAAAAACGGTTTTAAAACGATATGCTTTCCTCTTGAACAGAATGAAGCAAAATCATTCTCTCACTCAGGATAATAAGTTTTTAGAAGTAATTGTTCTTCAACAGAGATAAAAAGCCCAACTCTTAACTGCCTGATTTCCTAGATAATATTGAAAGCAATGCAATTACAGTTATGGTAATGGATATGGTTTTTACCTGATAATGATCAGGGGTCAAGAGTTCAAAACCCACAACAGAGCATCCTTTGCACCTTTAAAGGCAAAGAAGAGACTGAAAGCTTCAATCTTCTATTTCTTATCACTTTTTTCCCCCTTCACCTTGATTGCAAAAGGGAGTATTGGGGAAAGATGAGTCCACAGAACTCTCCATAGATCACCTTTCCCCTGATCTCTTCTTCTTTCATCAGCTCTTATATCTTCCAAATGAGCTTTCCTCTCCTTAAGGAGAAGCAGTATCACTCTGAATTATCTCTGAACATGGGAGACTCCTATAATATGGATAAATAAAATTCAGAGATAATGTAAGACCTCAACTTCAGCTATTTTTGCTCTCTTTTTAAATACACATTTGTGATGATCAAAATGCATTCTGAGAGTAGTGCCTGCTAAACCTGGAGAATTTTCAGGATCTGCTAAGGGCAATCTTCTATCTGCTACCAATTGGAATGTGGAGCAGATCCTTCTCTGTCTATGTTCTATGGTTAAACTAAATCAAACATACAATTGACTAATGTCCAATAGTGGTCGGTTTGACAGTTTCAAAAATGTTCTTGTTGAGAAAGGGGGATATCCTAACACAGAGTCCAGAGGATGCAAGCCATAATTTAAAAAAGCAAAATTATATCATAAATCAAAATCAGTAAATGATCAAATCATTCAATTAGAAATGTCAACCCATTCACACCTTCCTCCTTTGTCCATCATTCTCACAAATAGCTGGTTGTCAGATAATTCCATGTTCCAGCAAACACTGAGGTGAGTCTCCATTTCTGTCTAATGTCCTTAGGGAATGGGAATGAAAAGAGGATATGAAAAGGTTGGGTTTGAGGAAAACCTACCACCTGGGAAGCTTTGTATACAAATTTCCAAGTTAGAGAGGAAAATGTCAGGGGTATAGGAGAAACAAAACATTCACATGCTTTGAAATGTAAGTGGGTCTTCATCTCTGTTTTGGATAAAGCAGAAGGTGGGATAATAGTATGAAACAAAGAAGCCTTAAAGATAAATAAGCCAGGGTAGGAAAAGCTGGAGAAACCAATGAGATAATTTGTCTTGCTTTGAGGTCTTGCTATGGAACCATGTTTATATAAATCAGTTTGCTGGTCGTGCCATTTACGTCAACTCCTCATCCTCAACTCTCCTTCAGGCAAAAGAGCTGTTTGCTCCCTTGCACCTTGGGCTGAAAGGATCTGACATCTTATTTCTCATCCTTACATATACTTTCTTCCTCGTCTAAGGATAGAGTAATATCAAACTGCATAGACGTTATGAGGTGAAGATACCTTGAACTGGTCATATATTACATAAGAACCATCTAGGTGGCACAATGGATAGAATGCTGGACTTGGAGTCAGGAAAACCTGAATTTGAATCCTGCCTCAGATGCTTAACTTTCCATGTGGCCCTGGGCAAGTCAGGTAAATTTTTTGCAACTTAGTTTCCTCAGCTGTAAACAAAAAATTGAGGGTAATAATAGCATCTGACTCACAAAGTAATTATGAGAATCAAGTGAGATAACATTTAAAATGCTTTGTAAAACTTAAAGTGTTATATAAATTATAGCCATTATTATTATTATTATATATTTATATAATATAAACAGAATATAAGCATATGATTACTCTTTCTTATTTTGACACCTTATGAATTTCTTGAATTTTAAATATTATCTTTTTATTAAGCACCTACTATGTGTAGGAATCACCTACTATGTAAAGCACTGTGATAAGTGCTTTGCAAATGCTATCTCATGTGAACCTCACAACAATCCTAGGAGGTAAGGTGTTATTATGATGCCTATTTTACAGTTGAGGAAACTGAAGCAGACAGAGGCTAAGTTATTTGCCCAGAGTTTCAAAGCTAGCAACTGTCTGAGGGCAAATTTGAACTCTCAGTCTTCCTGACTACAGGCTCAGTGCTCCTTCAATTGAGCTGCCAGCTGCTTCCAATGGGTGTGGAAGCCTCCTCTATTGTGGTGCAGTGAAGGACTTGAGTTCAAATATCTATTAGTTATGTGACTTCAGTTGTTTTTATCTCTGAGACTCAGTTTCTTTTTAGATGATCTCTTAGTAATAATTCACATTTATATAGTGCTTTATATATGTTTGCTCCTTTGATCCTCACAATCAACCCTATGATTAGCTATTTTTATCCCCATTTTATAGGTAAACAAACTAGGGCTGAAAAAGGTTGTGTGTCTTGACCAGGATCACACAGCTAGTAAGAGTATGATGTAGGATTTGAACTCAGGTCACTTTCACTCCAAGTTTAATGCTCTATCCACTGTTCCACCCAGCTACCCAAGATCCATGATCTTAGATCTATGCCTCTTGCGTTCTTTCTGGTTTTTCCTTCTAATTTCTAAATTCCTTCTAAATTTTTCCTGGATGCTCCATATTTTTCCAAAGTTTACTGCTCCTTCTCTTGTACCCCTTGATACAAAGACCAGGAAGAGGTGTTTACATTTTCCTTGTTTGCTGCTACAACTCTCAGATATTCCTCTGATATCAACATTCAGCAGCCAAATCTGTTCCTTTAAAACTGATTCTATCTTCTCCAGGTCCTTGTTGCTGTCATCTATGGCCCTCCTGGTCACTTTTCCTCCTCCTTAATATCTTCAGCACCTGGTTCAAAGTTTTCTTCATCTCAACCACTTTCAACATCCTACCCCTTGGTTCCTTAACAACCAACCTCAGCTCACACGATTTCTGGTTCAAATACTTCCTTCCTTCCTTCCTTCCTTCCTTCCTTCCTTCCTTCCTTCCTTCCTTCCTTCCTCCCTCCCTCCCTTCATCTTTCTCTCCCTCCCTTCTTTCATCCTTCCCTCCATCCCTTGGTCCCTCCCTCCCTCTCTTCATCCCTTCTTTCCTCTTTTCCACCCTCCCTTCCTCACTTCCTTTTGTCCACTCCTATCACACTGGATGCTGACCTTTTGTGATTTCTTTTCTCCTTCCAGGCTATTCTTGATGTTTATTTTAACCTGCCCTTGAAACTATTTAGCCCATTTATCATCAAACATGCCTAAATAGAGAGAAAATACATAGTCAAAGAACCATACCACTATAATCTTATACTTTAATGTCTTTTTTATCTCATAGCTATAGATATTTCTTCTGATGTCTCATATCACAAATGGTTCAAGCCTTTTGAATCTATGTGATGCTTATCTATTTCCTTCTGTAAGTCCTCCATAGTGAGTGCACTCAGCTTGCTGGAGTCCTTCCCTTAGATCTGGTGAGATTATGTGCAGAAAAAACATGGAGCACCTAAATTATCTATCCTCTCATTTCCTATATGACTGACCCACTTCCTTTGGTGCTCAAATACCTCTCATGATTTACTTTATGTCATTTCTTCTGTGAGATTTTTTTATCATTATTATGTTGCAGCCTACTCATACCCATCATGCACACTCTTTGTTGCCATTTGGGTGACCTATAACTTGAATTCTTTGGACAAAGTGGTATTCAAGGACCCACGGCTACCTAGCCTCACTGGAAGAGTATTGGTATTAAAGAGGCTCTTTTGTTTTAGTGAGAAAGTTGAAGTCATTTAAAGCATTGTACAGTTTTCTAGGAGTAATTTGGCCCATGCATGTCATCCTTTGTTCAAATCTGGGTGCAACCTTGTTGTCCATTTGCATTGTGTGTCCTAGATGTATGCACTGATGAACCAGTCCTATGGATGTCCATCTGATTGTACGTCATAATCAGGGCAAGAGGACATTCTTTATCATTTTTTTTATCCTCTGTGGATAGCTAGGCTTGACTCTTTATGCTTATTATAGATCTCATTTAGCAGGTACTGAAATCTTCCAGGACTTGATGAGAATGCTATCTGCAAATGCGAATATATTGGAAGACCTCAGTAGTGGGGCATAGTGTGAAGATTGGAAATCAGAGGACCTGGGACTGACTCTTCTATTTACTATCTATGTAACTGGGTACATCACTCGGGTCTTATCATACCACCAGTGAGAGGAATGAGTAGGCATTGAGATCCCCCCCATAAGAGGCACATAAGGGAACATGTGTGACTTGGGCACATACATGGAGGGCTAACTCACTTCTGACACTATAAAACTTCGGAAACCATCTGGTGATATTGTGTTCTTATTGGGTCTGCTCTCAGCCTCGATATAGCATTTCACTGAGTGAGGTGCTCTGCTGATGCTGAGGTCATCGGTGTGCACAAAATCTCTGCTCATTTTTGTGGCATCTTCTTTGGACATGTTGCTCTACTGATCTCTGCTAGGCAAATAATCTCTGGTAAATGTTTCTACCTGCTACTATCTTCTGGGCTCATCATCTCTTCAGGGCATTTTTTCTAGAAACATAAAATGTTCAAATTGGAAAGAACCTTAGAGATCACCTTGTCTGGTCTCATCTACAAATGAGGTAATTGAGACTCATAGCAATTAAGTGACTTGACCAAGGTCATACATCTAATGTGAAATTGGTTAAAGTTTCTGTTGATGTCAAACTAATGCTGGCTAAGTCACGTTAATGCTCCTTGACTCATCAGAACTAATAGACAATTTGTTTGAATTTGTCTTTGGATTAGAAAGAGTAGACTTGGAATCAGATTCAGTTGATCTAGGTTAGGATCTTGGCTCTGTCTCTTGTGACCCTTATGGATCTTTGGCTAGTCACTCACCCCTTGTAAACTTCATGTTCTCATCAATAAAATGGAAGGATGAGATGACCTCTAGGATCCCTTAAAACTCTATAGCTATGATCTTATGAGATTATGTTCTGTGGGCTTAGAATCAGATGCAGTACTTTTTCTAAGCTATGTCTCGAGCCTCGCATTTTCAAGGACTCAAAGTACAACAAAAGACCTGTATTTTCTTATGTCTGGGAAATGAGAGGAGAGTGATGAAGAATCTCCCAGTTTAGCTCTGCCTGCCCCTTCCATGGAATACTCATTGTAGCTTTAACAAGCTTCTCTTCATCTCCGACCTTTTCCTCTAATGTTGCTTCCAGTTTCCTGCACTCCCAGAGACCTGGATTACTCTAGAAGAATTCATGTCTAGTTCTGCTACACTTTCTCTCATGTCACTTTGTTCAAACCTGCAAATATGAATTTCTTCCACTTCTTCCACTTCTACACATATGCTACTGATTGGTGCTGGTGGAAGTCACTCAAACAAGGTGATCAAGTTTTATTTATATTATCTATATTATTTATATTATCTAGTTTCACTGGGACCTCACTGCAGCAAGGTAATCCTATTCTCTATCACATGCAGAAAGAGGAGCCTTTCCTCAAACCTCTCACACCTCCCCTCCTCCCACCCTTTTAGCAGAAGATATCAATTCATACTTTATTGGGAAAAGAGAGGAAACATTCACTAGGATCTCCCTCTTTATGTCTGAAAATTGTTTGACATTATTTCCCCTTATTGTTTTCTTAATCAAATATCTGACAAAGAGATGCCTTTTCTCCTCACTGGGTCACCCCCATCTCCTCTAGTGCATTGCTCCCATGTTTATGGATAGAAGCAGCTAGGCGGTGCAGGGGCAAGAAGGACTTAGAGATACAAAGAATTGAGTTCAAATCTTGCCTCATACACTTGCTAGCTGTGTGATCCTGGGCAAATTACTTAACCTCTCTATCCCTCTGTTCCTCAGCTATTAAAGAGGGACAATAATAGTATCTATCTCACAAAGCTGCGAGTGACACAATGTTGCTCAGAATGAGTTAATGAGTAAAGCACTTTGAAAACTATAAAGCACTATATAAACATTAGCTATTATTATTATTGACGGATAGAGAAAACATTGATTAAAAGTTTGCTATGGGTCAGGTATGCTAGCGCCGAGCATATGAAGACAAGAAATAAAACGGTCCTTACTCTCAAGGAATTTACAATCTAATGTGGGAGAACAACACATAAAGGGGAGATGGAAATTGGAAGGGTCTGGGTGTATCTGATGCAAGGTAAAACAGGCTGACTAGACAGTGAACCATGGAGGAAATGAGCATTGTGGCTGGAACCTCTGTTCATACAGCAGTCTTGGGCAAGGGTTTGCCAATCATGGAGCTGTCCTTAGGGTGGAGTCATCATCCACCATGGGGAAAGGCAGCTGGTGTGTGGGTGGGACAGATTATTCAGGTTCCCCTACCTACTAGGGAAAACTACTGTAGGGAATCAGGAAACCCTGGTCCTATCGTACCTTTACAACCTGTCTCCAACTTGTCTTTTTAGCCAGACTTTCCTTCACTCACTCTTTGATCCAGGCTAACTGGCCTTCCTGCTGCTCATCACACATGATGTTCCCCTGCTGATCTCTGTGTCTCTCAGATTTCCTCATCACTTTGATCTCTTCAAGTACCCAGTCTCTCTCAGAACTCAGCTCAGGTACCACTTGCTATATGAGGCTTTCCTGAGTTTTCCAGTTGCTGGTTCTTTCCTCCTAAATCGTTTTCTGTCTCGGTGCTTGTTGTTGATTGATAGAACAGAAACTCTGTGACGTCTCCCATGGCCAGTCCTGAAAGCTGCATAGTGTATGATGTTGAATAAGATCTCAGATGATCCAAATGTAATCATGCACTTTTCTCTCATTACCAACTGAAGCATTGAGCTTTTCCTCACTTTTCCTCCTTAACCTTTTTAAGGAAGAAAAACATAAAAAGATATTAGGATAATAATTATTTTTAGGAATAAGAGAAATGGGTTTCTACAAAATTGAAAATGAACTCATGACAATTTATTAGATGAATGTTAATCTTACATACTACTATATATATCAAAGCAAAATGTAGCATGAGTAACATCTGTCTTGGGTTCCATCCAAAGAACTTTAGTTTCTTTTCAAGTCTTACCTGTAAAACAATCTTGTGACATGGATCCAGAGAAGACCATTTTAGTACTGTAATACTTAGTAATATAGATAACATGATATCCTATAGTATGGCATGGTACCTGGCACATAATAGGCGTTTAATAAATTCTCTCTCTCTCTCTCTCTCTCTCTCTCTCTCTCTCTCTCTCTCTCT
>NW_027185764.1:3262813-3296585 GCF_028583685.1 Petaurus breviceps papuanus
TCTCTCTCTCTCTCTCTCTCTCTCTCTCTCTCTCTCTCTCTCTCTCTTTCCATCTACCTACCTATCTATGTCTTGAAAACTTTCACAGCAATACCTCATTGAAATGGCATTGTTAATGGAATTAATGGGTACCATACAAGTGAATTTTCTAGAAAATTAAAAGTTAGTCCTTTGCATGCTAAAACCTGTTGGATTTTTATAGCCTGACTTTGTTTTTTACACTGTTTCCTCATCTTCCCAGCCAAATACTTGACTGTCTAACCCTTTGTCAAAGTAGGACTCTGTTTCCAGCGGGGGTGGGGAGATTGGGTGTACTGTTCCAGACTTTAGGGGCTGTGTATCAGCTGCTTGATCCCCCACTGTCTGTGGGCCCAAAGTTCTGGAAGCAGCCCCTGCTGCTGCTGCTGTTGCCACTGCTGCCTCCACCGCCACCCTGGCACTAGGGCCAGACCCTGTTCCTCTTTCATCCAGGCCCCACAGAGATTCCCCACTGACCTTCCATGCTCTCCTTGGCATTTGCGGGTTGAGAGGTCTGGAAACCTCCACAGCTGTCAGTGATTCAGTCCCCTGAGGCCTGCTCTGGCCTTGTCTGTGCCAGAGCGGCCCATGCTGGACTGTCCTCCACTCTCAGCCCAGTGTGATATACCCTTCCTGTCGACCTTTCAGGCTGTCTTGGGTTGGAGATGTGTTTCACTCCATCATTTTGTGGGTTCTGCAGCTCTGTAATTTGTTTAGAGTCATTTTTTACAGGTGTTTGGAGGGGTTTGGGGGAGAACTCAAGCAAGTCCCTGCTTTTACTCCACCATCTTGGCTCTGCCCCCCCAAAACCTGTTGAGTTTTTAAATTTTTCATGATTTAAAAACTTTAGATTTAGAAAACCTTTTAAAAATATGTTACATAATTCTGTTATTGGAAAAATATCTCCTCTTTGAGTTCATGTGGTAGGTAACTGCAGCTGAAGTAAATCTAACACAACATAGAAATATAGAGGTTAAACAACAATAATTTATACTTAAGCCTAGGTTCAGATCTCAGGCAAAAAAAAAACCCTCAAATGAAGATTAAGATTCTAAAAAGGTCTCTTATTGACAAAATTACATCAAAGTGACAGAGAGGATTTTTGCATTTTGCAATCTTGTACATTCTTCATAGGCCATAAAAATGAAAGAAAAGACAGGTTCGTAATCTCATGGTCTCTTCAATGTCACAAAAGTGAAACAAACTTAAACAGTCATAATCTCATATATCCCTTTAGGAAGCAAACCTAATGAAAGGGACACTAGAGGTAAATGAAATCAGATTGCAGAATAAGTAGAGTTTGCAAAATCCTACATTTACAAAACTATAAGCTTTCATTTTAAAGAAGTCATGGGGGGCTAACTGAGAGGAAGGGATTTATATGTCACAAAGAGTTGGTGTCAGGGGAGTTTTTCCCCAAATAAAATATTTTTAGTTTTTTTTTTTCCTGTGGGGGTGGCTCGGTGGCTCAGTGAATACAGCACCAGCCCTGGAGTCAGGAGGACCTGAGTTCAAATCCTACCTCAGACACTTAACACAAAAAAAATCTAGCTGTGTGGCCTTGGGAAAGTCACTGAACCTCAATTGCCCTCCAAAAAGCCAAAAAAAAAAAAGATTCTGTGTTCTCTTCTTCCTTCTCTCATTTGGTTTCTGTCTCACGAATGTCAAGATTCTTACCTTAACACTATTATTCCACGACTCAGATTTTGGTCAAGTGAAGTTAATATTAACAGAAGACAAGCTTTCAGTTAACCAAAAGTGGCTGAAGAAATGGTTCTGAGCCCCAAATAATAAAGATTAATAAAAGAAAATAGTATACTTCCCTACTTTTAATTTTTTTTTATTCTTTTATTTTTTACTTTTTGGAGGGCAATTGGGGTTAAGTGAGTTGCCCAAAACTAGTCACATGGCTAGTAAGTGTGTTAAATGTCTGAGGCCAGATTTGAACTCAGGTCCTCCTGACTCCATGGCCAGCACTCTATTCACTGCGCCACCTAGCCACCCCTTTCCCTACTTTTTAAATAGAAAATACTGAATAAAATTTAAACTTTGCTTGATGGCCTGAGTTTATTATTCAGAACATCTGTTATAATAGTCTTCTAAAACAAAGAATTTTTACTTTTTACTCTTTTTGGTCTCTTTTGATGGCAGGCTATTGGGCTTAACTTTTCTTCGTATTGTCCTACCTTCCTCTAGCAACCCTCTTCCAGTTTACTGCTTCTAAATTGCTGTGAGGTGGGAAATTAGATAACCAGATTTGTTATAAATATGTATAAAATAATTATAAATTTCTGAATAAAGACTGAATGTATAGGGGCGGCCAGGTGGCTCAGCGTGTGAGAGCATCAGCTCCAGTGTAGGGATGACCTGGATCAAATCCAGGCTCAGATACTCAGCACCACACCCAGAGATAACTGGCCGTGTAACCTTGAGCAAGTTACTTAGCCCTGATTGCTTTAAAAAAAAAAAAACAGAATGTATAAAGTATGCAGCTTTAATGCATGACCTTTATGAAAGCTGTTTCTGGTACTCAGAGTACTTTTTATTTTCTTTCTTAGGTTCTGACTTCTAGATAAGTGGAGGAATGTTTGGGAAAAAATTCTCCCACTAACATCTTACTCTTGTGTTTCCTTGTGTATTGATATGACACGAACTTCTTTTTTTTTTTAAGCAATTGGGGTTAAGTAACTTGCTCAAGGTTACACGGCCAGTTATTTCTGGGTATGGTGCTAAGTATCTGAGCCCAGATTTGACCCCCCAGGTCATCCCAACACTGGGGACAGTGCTCTTACTCGCTGAGCCACCTGGCCACCCCTGACACCAACTTCTTAAAGACCATTCTAGGAGAATATTTATTCAGGAAGGTCCTACTTAACTCACAGGAGCAAAAGATCTGTGAAAGATAGTATAATGGATAGAGATTCAGCCTTATAGCTAGGAGGACCTGAGACTTGCCTCTGAAATTTAGGGGCTTGGTGAACCTAGGTGAACTCTTAATTTGATAGTTCTCTTTGTGGGTAAGGTCAAATTAAAATAGGAAAGGATCTCTGTGGGTACATATCGATTGAAAAAAGCATAAATTAACATTAGACTGTAAAGTATTATAAATTTACTTAATTTGGTAACATTTCCCAGTTATATTTTAATCTGGTTGGATTTGGGAGTTTCTCTGATCACAAGTTTAATGCTTCTGCTCTATGAGATACTTTAAGACTATAAGATACAGGGGAGGCAACCTGCACTGGTAGAGAGACTTTCCTCATCTGAGAGTTCCCTGTACCAATGAAATTGTAAGTCTTGTCCCTATCCATATTTAAGGTCTGTAAAGATGTATTATTGCTAATATTTGTCAGCTTTTCCTTGATTTTTTTTTTTAATCACCGCTCGTCACATGGGAAGACTTAAGTCCCTCCAGCTTTCCTAATCTTTGGAGATTAGCTTTCCCTAGTAGGAGACAAAGCCATTCTGAGGACCTGATTGATCCCTACTTCCCTAAGAGCCTCTTGGTGACCTAAAGGCACAAAACATGTCAGCCGTGAGCAGTCAGGACCTCTTAGACTTGGCAGATTTCTGAGGAACCTGAGAGTCACAATATTCTGCTCTACTGACCAGATGCTTTTCTATTATGGGGCCAAGAAGTGGGCAAGTCCAGAGTAATTAAGTGCCACTCTGTCCTTGTTGCACATCCTTGCTACATCAGGGCAAAAGAGACATCCTTTTGTTACACATCCAATGAGTGCCTCATTTTGTTTTAACTTTGAATTTGAACTAAGAGAATGCTATGTTAGAGCTGTCTCTGACAGAAGTGTTTTCCTCATAATACCCCATCTGCTTCAGGACTATATTGTACAAAAACCAACATACATAAATTTGAGAGGGCTTAATACCAGAAGGTTGTCCATCAATGAAGACCTGCAGCCATGTGGGAGATGATGAGGGAATTGTATTGCATCCCCTTATTAAATGTAAGATTTGTGAGGAGCTGTCTGATGGATATCTACCCTCTACCCCCTCCAATCAGAGAGATGGAGGGGTCCCAGGGCTGCAATCTTGCTGAAAATGAATTATTGCAGACAATGATGAGACCTAGGAGATTAGTCCCAGAAACTTAAAAAAATATATTTTTTAGTAGCATTTTATTTTTTCCCAATTATATTTAATAACAATTTTTAGCATTCCTTTTTACATTTTTTTTTCTTTTTCAGAGGAGGGAAGGCAGCGCAATTGGGGTTAAATGACTTGCCCAAGGTCACACAGCTAGTAAGTCCTAAGTGTCTGAGGTTGGATTTGAACTCAGGTCCTTCTGACTCCAGGTATGGTGTCATTTTTTATTCACTGTGCCACCTAGCCATCCCTTTTTACAAAATTTTGAGTTCCAAATTTTTCTCCCTCCCTTCCCCTCTCTCTAAAACAATAAGCAATTTAAATTATGTATATGCTATAATGTAAAACATTTCCATATTAGTCACAGCTGCAAAAGAAGAAACAAAGGGAAAAAAATCCATGAAAAAAATAAAGTGGAAATAGTATGCTTTGCTCTGCATTCAGAGCCCATCGGTTCTTTTTCTGGACGTGGATAGCATTTTCCATCATGGGTCCTTTTTAATTGTCTTGGATCATTGTATTGCTGAAAAGAGATAAGGCATTTGTAGTTGATCATCACACAATGTTGCTGTTACTGTGTATAATGTTTTCCTGGTCTACTCTTTTCACTTTGGTTCAGTTTATACAAGTCTTTTCAGGTTTTTCTGAAATTCACTTGCTCATTTCTTATTGCATGATAGTATTCCATTACATCCATATACGACAGCTTGTTCAGCCATTCTCCAATTGATGGGCACCAGAAACTCTTAAAGGTGCATCCTACAATGGTGTCAAACTCCAATAGGAATGGATCCCTGTGGCAGCATTAACTTAGAATACCACAATTTAACCTTATCTGTCATATTGTATTTTTGTTTATTTTATTAAACATTTCCAAATTACTTTTAAATCTGGTTCAGCCTCCACTGGCAGTTTTCTACCTCTGGATTCTACTATGTGAAAGATGGGAGGAAATTAGTATCAGTATAAGGAGAAGCCACATTGGTGAACTCATGAATCATGGGAACATAAGTGTGTATCAGCAAGATAGCTCCATGATTATCGCCAGTAACCCACCTTCCAGCAAAGATTGAATCAACTCTGATACTGTCTCTTCTTCAGCATTCCCTCCCTCTGATTGGAGAGAGTGGAGGGAGCCCCTCCTAGATTCCTTGTTTGAGGAAGGGTCTCAGTAGAACATGAGGGCCAGTGAGGTGGAGAACCTGCCCCAGAACATGGAGAGCCTCAGTTCAAGTCCTTCCTTTGATGAGTACAGGCTGGGTAACCTTGGGCAAGTGTACTAACTTCTCAGTGTTCTAGACAACTCTCTAAGACCATAAATTGCAGAGAAGGGGCCTGCTTGGCTAGGAAAAAAGGGCTTTTTATACAAATGAAATCACAAATCCAGTCCCTGGTGTAGAGCATGTCCAAATAGTCACTAGGGGTTTGTTTATCATTCAACAATACAAATTAGCACCTACAGCTAAGAACACTGTGCAGAATAACCAGATGACCTAGCCTTTGAAATCTAACAGCTCCCAGTTCCATGGAATGACTGCACACCAGAGGTGATTCACACAGCTGAAAAATGCTGCTGAGGAGAATGATTAAGTCGCGTTCTGGTTCCTCTAATGAGAATCATGCATGCTCTTATTCCGCTGTTAAAGCACTCCTCCCTTGTCACTGACCGCCATTCTCACAGCCCTTTTGGCTGCCTTTCCCTCACAGTGTATTCTCACTTCTTTCCTATAGCTCTCACTGTTTCTATTTTCTGCCTAGTGTTTAAATTCTGCCTGGTTGCATGACTTCACTTTCCCTTGTGATAACATCTAACACTCATGCAGAATTGGAAATGGGAAAAGGTGATTTTCCCTATTAATTGCATTAATGTCTAGTCCTAAACATCCTGTGTTAATTGGCAATATCTCCATGCGGCCCGCTCCCTTACTATGTGTGACATTCCATCAGCCCGGTGTCTGGGGTACCCTTCTTTGGGAGGATTGTATCACAGTAGGGAACATTTTATAACTTAAAAAAATGAATTTTTAAGGATTCTGAGAATAGGAAGCTTGATGAAAAGCAGCGTACACACATAGGCTACCTAGAAGGAGTTAGAATGTTTCTGCTTTCATTGAAAAGGAAAAAGAAATGTTAATGATTTTGGCAATTTTACTTTTATAATGTCACGGGAGGAAGGGAGCGAGCATTTCTATAGCACCTAGTGTGTGCTAAGCATTGTGCCTAGTACTTTATACAAATATCTCTGATCTTCACAATAACCCTGTGATGTAGATGCTATTTTTATCCCTACTTTAAAGTCGAGGAAACTGAGGCAGAGAGGCAAGACAGTTTGCCCCGAGTCACACAGCTCATTAAGTGTCAGGCTAGACTTGAACTCAGGTCTTCCTGGCTCTAGGACCAGTGCCCCATCCCCCATGCCACCTAGCTGCCTTGTTGGGCTTAATAGGAAGTATGTGTGTATGTAGGTTGTGTACATATCTCTGTATGCATATAAAAGATTTACATAGCACATGTATAAGAGTTTTTGTGTGGTGTATGTATGTGTGTAAAGAGGACATATACATGTAAATGGTATATATAGCATGTATGCAGAGGGTTTTTACAGTGTTATATGTGTATACACACATGTATAAACAGTGTGGGGAACATGTGTGCAAAGAGTTTGTGTGGTAGATATATGATATATGTATTCGTGTGTAAAAGGCATGTGTAGCATATGTGTAAGGTTTTTTTTTACAATTTATATGTATGTATATGTAAATAGTGTGTGGGTCATGTGTGTAAGGAGTTTGTGAGGCATATGTTTGTGAGTGTAAAGGGGCTGCATGGCATGTGAAGAAGGATTTTTGTGGTATAAATGTATGTATATATGTGTGTGTGTGTGTGTGTGTGTGTGTGTGTGTGTGTGTATACAAGAGCAGGGAAGACAGGAGGAGAATCACAATCACAATGAACAATTTCATCCCTCAACATCTTAGTGAGCTGTTACGTAGAAAAGGGGAAGACAGCTTCGTGTTTGTGCTTGATCAACTTGGAATAAATGAAAAAGTTAATTCAAGGCACAGATATTTTCCCCTGTGTTAGCAGAATCACTACAGAGCTATTCTGGGTGTGTGTCTGTATCAACCAGTTGTCCAGAATGCTGTGATCAGCTCTGCTACCATGAGTTTAGAAGGAACTAGGGGCGTTTGGTTTGGGGAAGAGAAGGCTGAGGGAGGGAGGTGGTAGCTGCTACCATCATGTGGAATGGACGTCAATCCTGACATTTGTTCAGTTTGTTCCTGCAGGTCAGAACTAGGAACAATACCATGGTACAAGTTGCAAAGAGGCCATTTTTGTTTCACTGATGAAAAAGAATTATCCCTAAATGGAATGGGCTGTCTCAGGAGTCAAGTCACACCAATGAACACTTATTAAGTACCTACTGTATGCCAAGCCCTGGAGATGCAAAAAGAAAGGCAAATGACAGTCTCTGACCTTCAGAAACTTACAGTCTAAAGTGTGTGTGTGTGTGGGGGGGGGAGGGTTATGTGCAAACGATGTACAAACTAGATAGATTTACATGTATTTATGTACTTATCTCTATCTCTGTATCTCTATCAACCTGTCATCTATCCCTGTCTTTATCTTTACCTCTATCTCTACCTATAGGATAAATTGGAAAAAATCCACAGAGAGAAAGCGGAAGGATTAAGGGGCATCAGAAAAGGCATCTTGTAGAAGATGGGATTTTATCTGAGACCCAAAGGAAACTAGGCCCAGAGGAGGAGGAGACAGTGTATTTCTCTTTATATGACATCTTTAGGCAAAGACTGGATGCATACTTGGGTATACTGGAAAGGGCACTATTTAAAAAAGAATTTAGATGGGGTCTCTTCCAGCTCTGAGACCCTGTAATGCTATGGAATAGTTGTATAGATATCAAACTTTCTCCTAGAGGTAGGAAATTCTGTTAGAAGGGAAAAGCAGTCATTCTTTAGAGAGAAAATGCAAGGTTGTTCTTCTGAGACATCCCCTTTCTACTAACTAGTCCAAAGAACCCATAGAATCACTTATTTTTTTTTATTTTAAAAAGCCCTAAAATAATTTTATTGGCATCTTTTATTTTTTCCATTGCTTCCATTTCCCAGTGTATTCTTCCTCCCCCCCCCCACCTTTCCAGAGAACCATCCCTTATAACAAAGAACAAAAAGCAGGAAAGAAAAAAAAACAAATAGTTCAGCAAAACTAACCATATCAAAAAACTTTAATGTTATATACTGTGTTCCACACCCATAGTCCCCCACCTCTGTAAGGAAGCAGAGTGAGGCACCTTCTTCCTCTCTTTTGAGGTCAAGCTTGGTTTTATGATTTCACAGCATTCAGTTTCAATTTTTTTTGCTGCTCTTTCATTTATATTATTGTAATCAATTGTGCTTTCCCCCCCTGGATCTGCTCATTTCACTTCGCATCATTCCATTTAAGTCATTCCATGGTTCTCTGTATTCAGCATATTCTGCGCATCCACTTTAAGCCTTCTTCTCTTCTGCTTCTTAGAGTCCCTGGCTTTCTTTCACCTAAGCTCATGTGCCAAATCCATTGGAAGTTTTTTAAATTTCCCTATTTTTTTTAGTGCTTGCTCATTTTTCTTCTCACAATTTAATGTACATAGTTTTCTGCTTACATAGAATAAGTGTGGTAGTGATGGACTTGCAGTCAGGAAAACTTGAGTTCAAAGGGTACAGCAAATCCCTCTACCCAGCAGCTTGACAGCCTGGCTGTAACTAATAGACTTTGACCCTTGCCTGAGACACCAAGAAGTTAAGTGACTCATCAAAGATCAAACATCCAGAATGTAACGGAGGCAGGATTTGAACCCAGGTCTTCCTGAATCCAAGAGTTAAAGTGCCTCAGACACTTATTACCTGTGCAACTCTTGCCAAGTTACTTAATAGCACTCATCCTCAGATTCCTCATCTGTAAAATGAAGATAATAATAGCAATTACTTCATACAGTTGTGAGGAGCAAATGAGATTGATTTAAAGTGCCTTGAAAATCTTAAAACACTTAAAAAATAAGTGGTAGCTATGATGATGATGAAAATGACGATGATGTTTTCACCCAGTAGAACAGAAACCCTTCAAAGAGACAGCTTATTCTTATAGTTCTGTTTTCACATCCCCCAGAGCCTAGCATAGTGCCCTGAACATTAGTAAATGCTTAGAAAATACTTCTTGACTTGCAAGCATTGGAAGAAAGCTTGGAGTGGGGATACGGTAATGCAACCCTTCAATTTATTTGAAACAATGAAGAGCCTGCATTCCAAAAGTGTCTGAGGAAGAGTAAGAAAAGAATAGAAAGAAAGAATAGAAGAAGAAAAAATGGAGAAGTAGGTATGTGGAAGGTATGAAGGAGGGGGGAGAGAGAGCTGCAGATAGAGTAGGATGAGGAAGAAAAGGAGAAGGAGGAGAAGGGTGAGGAGGAGGAGAAGAAACAGGAGAAGGAGGTGAGAAGAAAGAGGAGAAGGAGATGAGAAGAAAGAAGAGGAAAAGAAGAAGAGGGAGAAGAAGAAGAAGGAGGAGGAGGAGATCAGAAGAAAAAAGAGGAGGAAGAAAGGAGAGGAGGGGAGAAGAGGGGAAGGAACTGATAGAAGGCAAAGCAGGTAAATAGGTATGTTTGAGATCTGGAAGTTCCATGAGATTTATTTTCTTTAAAATTTTTTTGATACCTTTTGTTTTTATATTTTCTACATTTCTTCTCTCTCTCCTCCCTGAGATCTATCCTTTATAGCAAAGAGTAAAAATAGAGTTAAAAATAGTTCAGCAAAATGATATCAGTGCAGGGTTCCACACTCATAGTTCCCTGTATCTGCAAAGAAGAAAGGGAAAGTCATTCTCATATCTCTTCTTCGGGGCCAAATTGGTTATTATAATTTCACAGCATTCAATTTTGATCCTTTTGTTGCTATTCTGGTTTGGCTGGTCTCCTTCCGATAACTGAACTTGGAGCACTGGATGACCCCTACCCTGGATCCAGTTGCAGGGGGGAAAGCTGTCCCTGCCACACCTTGAGATTTTGGCTTGAGGGAGATAGCTGTCATTAAACTGTTTAGTTTTCCAGCAGTAGGTGACCACATAGTCATGTCACTCTTTCCTCTTGGGTTCCTTCAATTAATCTTGAAAACAGCTGGATAATTTCTTTACTCTTTTCAGGAAACAAATGAGGGCAGGGATAGAAACTCCCATTTAGTAGAAGGCAACCTCCTACCCTGGAACCTTTGGAAACAGCTACCACATGAACACAGCAGATAATGTTCAATCTCTCTTCCCCATGGTGCCTTACCATCCTTTGACAGTCACACCATCATACGTAGTTGTGTTTGATTAAAAGCTATCATGCTGTATCAAAGCAAGAAATAAAAATAAAGCAAGGCTTCTGTGAGGAAGGAAAGCCCATGTATTAAGTGCTGCTCTCTTTGGGGGAGATATGCATACATCCCAGATATGCCAGACATCAGCCTTACTCTGTTAGAATTTTGTCTTCCTATTTGTTATTCAAGCACGCAGAGACCCAGGCACTCTGGGTCAATCTAGCTCTACAGGGAATGAATGAAAACCTGAACTTGTAGGGCTTAGAAAGCACATTCAGACACGTTTGCGATGCCAAGTCCCCTTGGAACACCCAAGGCCTTAGCACAGTGGCAAAAGACTTGAATTTACAGTTAGAGTACCTGGATTCTAGTTTCAGTTGCACTTCCTACCACCTGAGTTGCATTACCATATTCCAGTAAGGCAGTTATACTACCTTACTACCTGACCTTGGATGTCACCTTATTTTTTGGTCTCAATTCCCTCACCTGGAAAATTAAAGCATTGGACAGCGTGAGTGTATGAGTCGTTTGCATCTGCTGAGATGATAATAATAATAAGGCTTAACAAACCACAAAAGAACTTTCTCTTTTCTTCCCTCTTTTTTGGGCTTATAAAAAGAGCTTTGTGGATAGTGGTAGAAGTAGCCCATACTAAATCTTCCTGCAAACAACATCCTGGTAGAGTGGAGAGAATACTGAACTTTGAATCAAGATGACATAGGGAGACAGCTAGGTGGCACAATGAATAGAGCACTGGCCCTGGAGACAGGAGGACTTGAGTTCAAATCTGACCTCAGACACTTAACACACACATACACACACACACACACACACACACACACAAACCCTAGCCGTGTGACCTTGGGCGAGTCACTTAACCTCAATTGCCCTCCAAAAAGCAAAAAATGTATATATATATATACACATATATATGTATATGTATGTATATATATGTATATGTATGTGTATATATGTGTATATATATATATAAAAGAGGACATAGGCTTGATTCCCCCCTCAGGCCTTTACTCTCTGTGAGTGAAGATTGAGTCCCAACCACTCTGGACGTTTTGTGGAATGAGGGGATTATAATTCAATGACCTTTCCAGGTCTAAATCTATGACCCTATGATCCCACTGAGGGTTTGTGGGCTTATATCGGTACAGGAGCTGAGAAGTGAGGAGTGGCTGGGGGCGGGGTAGAGGGTGAGGTATCGGTATTTTGATTCTGATATCCAGATTCTCTCCATTCTCAGATGGTAGAGGAACCAGAAGGAAAATTAGTCTGGTTGCTCCTTTCAAATTCCCCTTCCTGCAGAAAAGGGAACCTAATCTCACCAGTCTTGCCTTAAGAAAGGTGGGAGAGTAGAAAGAGGATGTATTTGGAGTCAGGGTACTTGGGTTCAGAATCCTCGCTATCTGTGTGAACCTGGATAAGTTTACCTGCTTACTTGGAAGGAAGCTAATGACTTGTTACTTGGACAAATCATTTCTTTGTGTGCCTGACTCCTTATCTGTAAAATGACAAAGTTGGGCTAACTTTGATTTTATAAAATGAAGGTCATCTTGAATGAGGGTCCCAATATGATCTTAGGTCAGTGGCAACATGACCTAGGAAACAGCTGCCTGGTCCTGGATTCAGGAAGATCTGGGTCAAATTCGGACTCTGACACATTCTGGCTGTTTGATTATGGACAAATCATTTAATGTCTTAGGGCCCCAGGCAAGTCTCAAAGACATTTGGTAATAGATGGGGTGCTGAGCTACATGGGTGGAGAGACTCAGAATACCCCTGAAATCAACAGGCCTGGGCTAAAACAACAACAAAAAGCCGGCGAAGCCCCATGGACTGGTGAAATGGTTAATTTCTACTGCTTTCATAGCAAGACAGAGCTGCTACTAAATCTGAGAGATTCATTAGTCTTTGTCAGAACAGTTTTATTGGGACAGCTATTACTGCCTATTTAACTTCTCAGATCCCAACGCTGTTTTATGGCTAGTTGTTACATTAATTCATTTAGCCTGGATGACTTGTATTTAATTCCAGCCAGGGTCCACCCGGTGAGCCACCCACCAAATGGGACTCCGGTTAAAAGTCCTACAGAAGATATTCCCATCATGCATCGACATACTTCATTAAGAGCTGGTAATAGGGATCACACTGATTTGCTTTGGGAATCTGAGTAGAAGATCCTTTTAACCTTTTCAGTGGGCAAGCACTAGCTATAAATATGTACTGATTATGTACAAAACATCTGTATTATGAATAGTGACTATAGAGGGGGCAGTATGGTATAAAGGACAGAGAGTTAGCCTTGAGACCATCATCATGTACTAGTTGTGTGACTGAAGGTAAGTAACTTAAATTCTTAGTTCCCCAGGAAAAATCTTACAAATAAGTCACAGTAAGTTACAAATAAGTTGCTTATCTGCATGGGTAGAAAGATTTTCTGAACTGAGAGCTCCTCAGACCAGGGTTCTTCATTTCTGTGTGTCACAGACCCTTTTGACAGTGGCAAAGTTTATGGAAACCACTTCTTAGAATACTGTTTATTGCTTACATTGATAATGGAAGAAAATGCCCAATCTTAATTAGAGATTAGTAAAAATAAAACTGTAATTTTTCTCTTTCCCAAGTTCATATGACTCCTTAAATGTATCAGGTTATGAACTCTAGTATCTTTGCCAAGAAAATCTCAAATGAGTAATGAGTTGTTGAAAGCAAATGAAAAATGACTGAGCAGCAGCAATAAACTTTTTACGGCCCTGAGTTCTAGGCAATAACATTTCTAGTGGGTACAAATCAGTTTTATTTAAAAAAAAGATACTTTGGGGGCAGCTACATGGCACAGTGAATAGAGCACCGGCCCTGGAGTTAGGAGGACCTGGGTTCAAATCCATCTTCAGACACTTAACACAAAAACTAGCTGCGTGACTTTGGGCAAGTCACTTAACCCCAATGACCCTACCTTCCCCCTCCAAAAAAAATACTTTCATTTGTTTGATTTTCAACTTGAACTCTAAGGAAAATCTCTAGAAAATAACTCTTTTCTTGTTTTGTGAATCATAAGTGAACAACAGTCACATAGTATTGGCTTAGTCATTGTTGATCTGGCTCTGACCTGTCCATGCCGCCCAGACCTCCTATTCTAAAGTGGCAGGCAAGCCTTCACTCTTTAAGCAGGTGCTAAGGGAGCTTCCTGGGAAATAAGTTCAACCTCCGGCTCTTTTTCCTCCTCTTCTTATCATCACTCTTCTTTCTCCTTTTTTGTGATCTTCTTTTGCTTTTAAGATCCCTTGGTGAAGTTCACATTATATTCCATTTTCTCTCATCAGAATAATAGTCTCTCTAACACTAAGACAGAGTATAATGGAAAAACATCTCAGTGGGGAGTCACGAGTTCGGCTGCTGATTCTGACTCTGTCCCATCTAGCAGTGTGGCCTTAGGCAAATATCTTATCCTCTCTGGGCCTCAGTTTCTTCTGCTGTGAAATGAGGGAGGTTGAATCGGATGATCTCTAAGGCCCCTTTTCAACAATAACATTCTATGTTCAGTGTTATTGACTGCCTGGGTGAAAGAGACCAAAAAAGATCAATCTGAGGCCATACCTTAAGACTTTGGCGCAGGAAGAGGGAGTGAGTGACCCTTTGATATGTCAGCCTAAAGTTTTGTTTTGGTTCAACCTTTTCCCTTTGTGTGAAATCTTAAACTTACAACCCTAGATTCTGTTAGCTAGTGCATTGGAGTGAGTACTGAATGTGGAGTTGGGAAGATCTGTGATGCCTCTGGCTCTACCTGCGTGACCGAGGACAAGTCAACAATGTTTGTTGCCAACACTGATAATGGAAGAAAACAAGTTGTTCCTTCTGAGCCTGAGTTTCCTCAACTGTAAAATGAGACTAATAATGCTTGAGAAGGATATTTCACAGGGTGGTTTTGAGTCTCAAATATGATTATGCACGAGCAAATTACTTCATGAACTTTTAATTTCTCTGTAAATGTCAGCTGTTATTATTATACATCAGGGGCCATGGCTAATGTTGGCTAGACCTGATTTTTGTGACTTTTTGCCTCTTAGGTTTGGCCCATTCAACTCTTTGCTCCTAGGCAACCAGCCCATAGTTACATCCTGTACTCCAAAATAGCTAGGTGGCTCCCATTGCTTCTTGTGTCTTTTTCTTATTTAAATACGTATGTATGTATGTAGACACAGACAGTGTTTGTATGTGTATGTGTGTGTGTGTGTTTTAATGATGATTTTTGTCCTTATATCACAGTCTTGTTAGTCATTCCTTCAGACTGAGGCCTTCATGTGGCAAAGAGACAATTTAGGAAAAACATCTGACTCAGTGATCTCACACGACGGTGGATATGCTATTTCGCCCAAGCAGCCCACTACTTCCCTGTCACAGTGGGGGTGGTATATTTCATTATCAACTATTTTCCAGGATCTTCATTATTTTTTCATTTACTCAGAGCTCAACTTCCTTTCAGAGATGTTAGCATTCAGTTTGTGGTAGTCATGTATGTTGTTCTCTTGGCTCTGCTAATTTTTCCCCAGTTCGTGCAAACCTTCCTCTGAATTCCTTATATTCATCTCTGTCATTATTAGTGTTTTCCCTCTGACTCCCCTAGAGTTATCCCATTTGAAAACTAGCATTTTTTTAGAAAGAAAAAAATTAGCACAACTGATCGATATTGAAAAAGTCTAAAAACACACAATGTGTATCACCTGTGGAGTTCCCACCTCAGTGAAGGGGTAGGTTGGGAGTATCTTCTCCTATCTCTTGATTCAAGTTCTACTTGATCTTTATAATTATGCTTCATTTACTTTTGATTTTCAGGTGTCATTGTTCTTTCCATTTATGTGGAAATTACCTTACCTTTGTCTTATATGTGTCTTGTATGGATAGAGTTGTCTACGTGCTGCCTCTTCCCATAGAATGTGAACTACTTGAGGGCAAAGACTGTGTTCTTGCCATTCTGTGTATCTCCAGCACCTAGTACATAGTAAGTGCTCTTTGATTAACCTACTGATTTTTACAGAACAATTTAAATCCATTTTATTCATTCCCCATAGTTTTTTTTTTTAGTATTTCCCCACTGATATTCCAGTTCTTTGTTACCACAATGAATATTCTGTCTCTGATTTTCTTAGGGTATTCTCTTACTTTTTAAAAAATAAGTTTTTATTGATATTTTCAGTTTCTTACATTATTATGGTATCCGCAGTATCTCTCCCCTTTCATATCCTTCTCCCTTAGAATTATCCCATATGACAACTAGCATTTTTTTAGAAAGAAAAAAAATGTTAGCACATCTGATCGATATTGAAAAAGTCTGAAAACACACAATATGTATCACCTATGGAGCTCCCACCTCAATGAAGGGTAGGTTGGGAGTATCTTCTCCTATCTCTTGATTCAAGTTCTATTTGATCTTTATAATTGTGCTTCATTTACCTTTGATTTTCAGGTGTGTCATTGTTCTTTTTCATTTATGTTGTTGTAGTTGCTGTATATGTTATTTTCTTTACTCTGCTTACTTCACTCTGCATTAGTTCGTAAAGATCTTTCCATGCTTCTCTGTAATTATCATACACATAATTTTTTTTTCTTTTTTTAGAGGAGGGAAGGCAGGGCAATTGGGGTTAAGTGACTTGCCCAAGGTCACACGGCTAGTAAGTGTTAAGTGTCTGAGGCCAGATTTGAACTCAGGTCCTCCTGACTCCAGGGCCGGTGCTCTATTCACTGCTCCACCTAGCCACTCCCCACATAATTTTTTATAGCACAGTAGTATTCCATTACATTCATGTGCCACAATTTGTTTAGCCATTCCTCAGTTGATAGGCATCTACTTGGTTTCCAATTCCTGGTTATTACAAAAAGTGCTCCTATAAATATTTTGGAGTATGTGGGTATAAGTCCAGTAATGAAGGTTATGGATATTTTAGTCACTTTATTTGCATAATTACACACTGCTTTCCAAAATGTCATACCACTTCACAACTCCACCAACAATGTATATGTGTGTCTATCTTCCCACAACCCCTAACATTGACTTTTGCCATTTTTGGAGATTCCGCCCCCCCCCCCCCCCCAATTTGCAGGATGTGAGGTGAATGTTAGGGTTGTGTTGCAACTTTTTTATTATTAGTGATTTGGAGTATTTTTTCATGTGATTGTGAATAGTTTGTAGTTCTTCTTTTGAGAATTATTTGCATATCCTTTGACCATTTAACTACTGGGAAATTATTCCATTACTTCTTACTAATCAATAGCTACATGCATTTTTATTAGAATGTTTATTATGATAATAGGTAAATGAAATGGTACATGGGAAAAAACTCACCATAATTAAGTTTTCTGAGATACTTGAAAGGCAAGCACTTAAAATTGCTATCCATAGTGTCTTATCTTAGATGTTTATTACTCCCTAATCTCCAAGTATGCTTGTAATGGAAATGCAAATTTAAAGATCTTCCCTGCCCCTAGGCTAAAGTGCACCTGGAGCCTGGGGTGGGAGGCTTGTTTTTCAGTAGATACTTCTTGATTGGCCAGTGGGTCAGTAAGGTTGTTACATTCTCTGAGCCGAGAGAAGGCTATATAAGCCCTGATGTGTAGCTTTGTTTTGGGGGCTCACTTTGAGAAGTGTTCTGTGATTTGATATGGATTCTGGGAAGCCGTTGTCCGGAGCCAGATGTTTATTGGGTATGGATGTAATGGCTGGACAGTTTGGAAAGATGTCTACTTGATCTGTTTCTGTCTTGATAATTCTGCCTGTATACTTTGAAGTTCGGGGTGCTGACCTTTTTCCCCTGAACAAGGTAAATATATATGTCTGACTGATTAAAGTAAGCTTGTTAACCCATTTTGAGTTGCTGTCCTTTATCAAAGCAGATCCAAGAACCTGTGTTGGCTGCAAACCCTGAGGACGCTTGGGGTGCTTGCTGCTACAATGCTTCACTAGGAATCTGTTGAAGCTATCTGCTTTTTTCCCCACTATCCTTTCTACTCCTTTTCATTCTTGTGTTTCCAGTTGTGATGCTACTTTTATATGCTTGTGCAGTGAAACACACACACACACATACCTCTTATCAAGGAAAGTTTATAGAGAGGTGTGGATCCAATTGGTTAGCTCAATTAGCTGAGCATAGTGCTGGATGCGAGTGTAGACAGAAAGGTTCAGTAAAGCCCTCACTGCTGCTGAAAGAAGACATCTCAAAGGGGTTAGTTAATGCTATTTTCAACCATAAAGTATAACCCATTATTATACTGCATTTATATATGAATTTAAAGGTCAGCCAAAGGCCCCAGAATGATACTGTGACTCCTTAGATATTTGTCCTTCTTTCTTTAGGGAATGACTTTGGTCTCATTCATCAAGGGCAAATTAGACTTTTGATCCTGCAATGAAGTTACCAAGACCTGAGCAGGACCAACCATGCCGACTATTTGAGTTGTCTATCTATTATTTTTAGGGAGTAAATGAGATTATGAAAAGAATGGAGCCCTAGGTTTCAAAGAAAGTTAAGGAAATTTGGAAAGGGATATAAAGATATAATGAATGGAAAAAATGAAAGAATCCGGGACTAGGAGTCAGGAAATTTGGATCTAGAATGTCTGTTAATAACTAGCTGTGTGAATGATATAGCTTATTTAGATGAGACCTATTTACCAAGAAAAGGGGAATTAGAGACAGAGCAACTATCAATATCTATGTACTTCCAAAAGAATTCTATCAAACCTGGTGTTTAGCTTTATGTTGTCCACTTCTGATTGATGACTGGTATATTCAAGGTTACCTAGCTTTTGTTTACCTTAGATTGGTAGATTGGCAAAGGGCTTCAACTGCTTTTGTCTAACTCATTATAAAACCGCATAGCCCCTAGGCCATCTAGAATCAATTACTCGTCTGTATAAATACAATTTCATACAATATTATTCTGTAAAATAACAGAAGTGTGCTGAAACTAGTTGGAATCAGTTCATGAGACCTGATTGATTGTTAAATTTTTAGGGTGAGCATTTATACTTTGGAAATCAGCAAAAGCTATAAATTAAGGCTTGGTTTATTACTTTGCTGAATGTCTGGATTTAAGAAATGTGGGAGAAAATGTTAATGATGCAGATTAAATTTAAAGAGTATGTTGTATGTGACTAGTTATTAAACATTTATCAGCATTCTGCTGAACAATATCCAAGATTCTAGTTTCACATATTTCTTCATTTCTCTTAAGCAGATAAAGGCAGTGACCCAGAATGTCAGTGAACTGGAGTGAACATGTCTTACATCCTTCTTATATGAGCATGTTTCCAAAATCAATATTATCAATCAACTCCATAGTTAAATAGATGAAGTGTAAGACTATCTCATTCCTTGAAATCCTGTAGCTGACTACCACAACAATCCTGGGCAAATACTTCTCTGAACCAATTATTTTATTTGTAAAATGAAAGGATGAAATTAGATAACTGTTATGATTCCTTCTAGCTCTAAGATTTTAAGACTAGGAAACCATTTTTTCCCTTGAACAAGGCAATTCAAGCTTCCTAGGTCAAGAGGAAGGTGTCTCTGCATTGGCATTGGATGGAGCAAACTCATCTGATCAGTTAATCCATGGGAATTTGGGACTACAGATTCATCAGAAATTTCCCAAAGCTGGTAATAATAATAACTACTGAGATAATCTTGGAATTTCCAAATGAATTCTGCCCTTTGTATTTGTATGGTATTGAGGTGTGATAGGATCACATTGAGGGAACATTCCTATTTAATTAGCTCTTACAAGAAATCATATTTACTACCAAGAGTTGGGCAATAAAATTCTTCATAAAATCATAGTTTGGTTTTACAAAAATCTATTATCAACTGTATTCATGTGTTGTACTGGGTGCAGGTAAGGGTTACAGATCAAGAGCTGCAAAGGACTGAAGATGTCATCTAATTCAACTCTCTCTTTTACAAAAATGATTCTTAAGCCTTTCTTCTTTCTAAAAATCCCCCCCCCCCACAACAAAGGAAAAACATAATATTTCTTTTTTTGTTGTTGTTGCTGTTTTTGGAGGGCAATTGGAGTTAAATGACTTGCCCAAGGTCACATAGCTTTTTTTGTGTGTTAAGTGTCTGAGGTCAGATTTGAGCTCAGGTCCTCCTGACTCCAGGGCTGGTGCTCTATTCATTGCACCACCTAGCCACCCCAAAACATAATATTTCTAATAATAACATGCATAGTTGAGTTTTTTTACGATTAAGTCACGACCAATCCATCATGACTCCATTTTGGGTTTTCTTGGCAAAGATATTGGGGTGACTTGTTATTTCCTTCTCCAGCTCATTTTGCAGATGAAGAAACTAAAGCAAACCGGGTTATAGATGATTTGCCTAGAGTTACACAGCTTAGTAAGTGTCTGAGACTGGATTTGAATTCAGGTCTTCCTGATTCCAGACCTGGCACACTAGCTGACCCCTATGCATAGTAGAGAAAAATAAATCCATACATTTTCTATGTCCAGAAATGTATGTCTCATTTTGCATGTTAAATTCTCCATCTCTCTGTCAGGGTGTACTTCATCAGTGGTCCTCTGGAATCGTGACTAGTTACTGCATCATTTTATAGATGAGGAAATGAAAGTTCAAAAAAATTAAGTGGCCTAATATTGCAGAGCTAGTAAGCTTCAAGGGCAAGATTTGAATCTAGGTCTATGATTGTAGAGATAGTTTTCTTTCTACTGAGATACATGAAAAAATAAGACATAATCACTGCCTTTAGAGATATTTTAGTCTTAACAGGGAGACAAAATATACACCTGGGAAATATTTGTAGAATACAGGAGAGTATGATTCAATGTTAGGGTAAGTGGCATATACCATAAACACCGTAGGAATTCATGGGAAGGAAAGATCATGAAGGAAAGCTCCATGAAAGATGTGGGCATTAAACTAGGCCTTTAAGAATGAATAGGATTTGGAGAAGTGTGGAGGAAAGAGGGAGCCTATTCCAAGTAGAGGTGAGAAGAGGAGAAAAGACATTTCCATTCATTCCGGTTAACATACATTTATTAAGTGCCTACTATGTGTTAAGAGAGGCAGTTAGTTCACTCAGTAGATAAAGAGCTGAACCTGGAGTCAGGAAGACTTGAATTCAAATCCAGCCTTAGACAATCACTAATTGTGTGACCCTGGGCAAGTCACTTAACCTCTCTGTCTGCCTTAATCCACTGGAGAAAGAAATGACAAAGAAACTCCAGTATCTTTGCCAAGAAAATCCCATACAGAGACAGGACTGAGCAACCGAAGAGCAACAAATATTTTAGGCACCATGCTAGAAACAAAGACAAAGTGAAAAATGGTGTTTGTCCTCAAGACGCTTCTATTTTACTAGGGGACCAGAGATGCTTCTATTTTACTACGGGACCCGAGACGCTTCTATTTTACTAGGGGACCCGACATGTATAAAGAGAAGTAAATATAAGATAATTTGAGGAAGCAGAGAGCAATAACAGGACAGGCTTCCCACAGGAGGTAACAAGAACAGCACAGTCCTGTAATGCTTACTCGTGGCGTTTTCCTGCCTTATATTATGTGAGCTTCACAGCAAGCTTGTGAAATAGGTACAATCGCTATTCTGATGCCCATTTCACAGATGAAGAAACTGAGTGTCAGGGAGGGTAAAGACTTGCCCGAGATCATGTAACTAGTAAGTTTCAGGGTTAAACTCCAAATCCAGATTTCCTAGCGCTACCCACTCTACCACACCCCCTCCCGTAGATGTTGGGCAGTGGTGGGGTGCGTTAGGTCCAGATGGTACAGCATTTCAGCATCGGGCCCTGGGGTTGGGCTCCTTTACATATTTTCTCTCATGTCTTCACCATGATTTTCTCCTTTCCACATTCCTGTGATATTTATGGGGTAATTTAGAGCTGGGCATTTACGGGCAAATGTTCCCTCTACTCATTTGTTCCTGACCCCTGTTTTTCCTTTCCTCCCTATCATGTTTATTAAATACAATCTCAACTTTCCTTTCTTCCTCCAGGATGAGGGACATAATGCCCAGGACTTAGTGTCCTTTCTGCCATCATTTGTGAAACTTACCATCTAATCCTTTTAGTATAAATATTTCTCTATAACAAAAATATCTCCATAGTGATCACAGTACCAGAGCCCGGATGAGCTACAGGCAATACTATTTGATACAACACAATTCCCAGCAGGAAATGCTGTGTGTAAGCGCTAGCTACAGTGTGGCATCAGCATCATCTATTAATGTTGCCTCATTGGGGAAACCTTTCCTGATTCCTCCTAATTGTTGCTTTCTGCTTCCTCACTTGGCAAGAGTTCTGGACCTTGAGTCAGGAAAACCTGAGTTCAAATCTGGTCTCAGACCCTTATTAGCTCTGCAATCCTGGGCAAGATCCTTACCCCCTCTCTGCCTCAGTTTCCTTAAATGTAAAATAGGGATAATAATAGCACCTACCCCAGGTTTGTTGTGAGGATCAAATAAGATGGTGTTTGTCTCTTGGTGTGTTGTTGTTCAATTATTTCAGTTGTGTCTGACTCTTTGTGACTCCGTTTGGGGTTTTCTTAGCAAAGATGCTGGAGTGGTTTGAAATTTCCTTCTCTAGATAATTTTACAGATGAGAAAATGGAGGCAAACATGGTTAAGTGACTTGCCTAAAGTCACACAGAGAGTGTTTGACGCAGGATTTGAACTCAGGAGGTTGAGTTTTCTTGACTCCAGGTCCAATGCGCTATTCACTGCACCATCCAGCTGCCCCTTTTGGTACATGCTATGAGTCTAATACATGCTTTTCCCCTTCCTTCCAATGAAATAATTTGGACAGTCTTTGAATTTTGTTGTGCTGCATTTGATCTGCCTAGAGTCAGAAACTTCTGCGAGATAATATCTCAGGTTTTTATTTATTTCAGAAGCAGGATAGTATGGCAAATAGAAGCAGCTCTAGACTCAGAAAGACCTATGCCCTATCTCTGACATATATTGACTGTGTGATTCTGGGCAAATCACTTAATGTCTTCAAGCTACTAGACAATTCTAAGACTGTTAGGTTACAGAGAAATGCTACTCTGACTTCATGGAAAGAATTTCTTCCCTATACCAATGCAATCACTGGCTTACTTCCTTTCCCATCTACATATTCATTTTCAGTTTATTCACTTATTTTCTTAAAAATTTATACTTTTCGGGGGCGGAGCCAAGATGGCGGAGTAGAAGCATGACCTTCCTGCGGCTCCGGCTTCCCCCCTCCCCAATCCATGTAAAAAGGGGACTCTAAACAAACTTTGGAGCTGCAGAACTCACAAAATGACACAGAGAAGCTAACCTTCTGCTGAGGACAGCCCGGCAGGCCGGCAGGAATCGGCCAGCGCAGCGCTCTGGGAGCCTAGCCCAGCACCACACCGAGGCTTTAGCCCCAGGGCGGGCCTGACCAGCCGCAGACAGGGGACTCCAGATCAGCAGCAGCTGTGGCCGTTTCCAGATTTATCAACACATAGACACAAAGGACAAAGTGAGAGGTCAGTACAGTCTGAACTTTGGGACCAGTAAGTGGGAGTGCGTGGCTTTTACCCCCAGGGCGAAAAGCCGCTGAGTCACAGGCACAGCCAGCCAGCGCCACCTGGCGGCTTCAGCTCTTGGCCTGCAGAGTGTAGGGGGACCAAGCACCAGTCTGAGGGGTAATCGCTCTTGCTTTAACCTGCTTGGATCTGGATTGCAGTCTAGGGTGGAGGTTCTGGGTTGTCTGTCCAGCTTGCCAGAGAGTGTGGAGACCTCAGAGAGGGCACCCATCTAATACCTCCAGCAGCTGAGAAAACCCCAGCGTTTGGGACGAAAACTCCCCTGTCTGGTGGCAGAGTCCTACTGTGGCAAAAAGCTCAAAAGTCAAGTAATTGAGTGGCAAAATGAGCAGGCAAAGGAAACAAAGCAGACAGAAGATTCCAACAATATGCTCTTATTTTGGGGACAAAAAGGAGCAAAGCATGGAACAGGAGGAAAACAGTGAAGTCAGAACTCCTGCACCAAAAGCTTCAAAGGAAAATACAAGCTGGTTACAGGCCATAGAAGACCTTAAGAAAGATTTTGAAAACCAAATAAGAGAAGTGGAGGAAAAATTGGGAAGAGAAATGAGAACAATGCAAGAAAATTATGAAATGAGAGTCAACAGCCTGACTGAGGAAAATAATACCTTAAAAACAGACTGACTCAAATGGCAAAGGAGGCCCAAAAAGGCAATGAGGAGAAGAATGCCTTAAAAAGCCGAATTTGCCAGATGGAAAAAGAATCTCAAAAGCTCAATGAGGAGAACCATTGCTTCAGAATTAGGTTGGAGCAAATGGAAGCTAATGACTTTATGAAAAATTTATATTTTTGTCACATGTGATATTTATTTCTAACTATATTCTTCCTTAACCAGTGAACGTTCCATTGTAATGAAGAATAATAAAGAAAGAAAAAAATAGCAGGTAAATAAAATTACCTGGTACATTAGTAAAGTCTGACCAAATCTGCCAAGTTCCATACCCATGGTCTCCCACTTCTGCACTTTCCCATCTCTTTTTCTGCACCAAACTTCACCCCAGGCTTTTAAACATCAGAAAAGATGATTCAACTCATTAAACATTTATTGAATTCCTCCATAATGGCACTAGGCTAAGTGCTAAGGGAGAAATGAAGTGTAAGTCATGTTTATTGCCCTTGAGAGGCTTACACTCTAGCAGCTATGCTCCTCCTACATAATAGTAGGAGAGTTTGCAATGTGCTCTGAAGCTCACAGCCTGGTACCGTCCAATAAAATCACTGAATTGTCTAGTCCCACACAAATGTTCAAAGAATTGAGCATGGTACATTGCCTGACCAGGCCAATTATTATCAGTCAGGCACACATGCTGTTAGCTTTGAAACAACATCAATAATATTTGATTTTAGCAGGATCTTTAATGCAAGCAAACAATCCTTCCTTCTTTACTTTTTTCCATATCTGGACCCACAGCTGAGAAGAAATCTCTTGAAATTTCAAGCAGCCACATTTTGGGAAATTACTTACCCCATTCATCCCTTCATTGCCTCTAACTCTTTGGGTCGGTCTGATGAAATGACTCATTATTGGGATGGGCATAGCTTTAGGCTCCTGGCACTCAGTGGGGAATGCTTCAACGCTTATCTGCCCTGCTCTGCTTCCAATTACTTCAGCCAGGAAACTCACAACATCTGTTTCTGTAATAAAAGGCCAACAAAAGCAGGGTAAATCATTTTTTTCACCCCTCATTTCTTCTGTGTTTTAGAGGCTGGTCGCTTACCATCACAATCTCGAATCAGGCTGATGGGGCTACTCCTGAACTGATGGCAAAAGACAAGACCAATATCTGAAAAGGTAAAAAAATAGATGGAACATACATTAGAAAGACAGTCTTTTGTAACTCTGGCCCCAAGCAGTCAAAGAGTTAGTTGGGTACAGAAAGCACTGCAGTTCTATGAAGAAAAACAATTCTACTTAGCACCAGGGTAGGCTTGCTAGGATTATATCAGACAACTCAGTCTTCTCTGCTGATTCCAAATATTGGTCTAGGCAAATGTTTCTTCTCTATGATGGGATATTCAACTTGTGATCTTAATTTTCCTGTGAAATTTAAATTTAAATATGTAAAATAGGAGAGAGGTAGCTCAGGGCAGTGAATCAAGATCTGGTCTCAAATTCTGTAAGATCCTGGATTCAAATCTTGCCACATACTAGCTGTGTGACCTTGGGCAAATTACTTAACCTCTCAGGGCTGTAGGCAGTTTAGTAAGATTACAAGTTAAAGAAAATACATCGGCAGAAAGTCCTCACTTGGAACTTCCCTCTACTGGTTATATCACAGGCCTAGTCCTGGTCTTATTAGTTGAAGGAGGACAGGGAGAAAGCTTGAGGTCCCCATACACATTGTGAGGCACCAGCTGGGACAATAGTGGTAAGTTGCAGACAACTCGGGATCACATCAGGCAGGAGCTCATCACAGATACAGCCACTGGGGGTGGGGAAGAATATTCATTTGACAGCTCTTTATTTGGACTAATTATTCTTGCTAAGTGACAAGGAGGAAGTTTTAATGTAGTGGATATAAAGCAGGCCTCAGAGTCAGGGATACTTGGGTTCAGGGCTGTCTTCTAGAATATATCAGTTGTGAGATCCTGAGCCAGCACTTAGCCTCCTTCTGCCTCTGAAAAATCCCTAAATATCAGAGTTAGTGCCTATCTGCATTAGTAGAGGGAGTTCCATACCAGGAATCCCTTGTACCAAAGAAATCATAGAACTACTCCTCCCTAAAACATTGACATCCCCTCTGCCCTCCCACTACAGACACTGCCCCTCTCCCCAGTCTTCACCCAAAATCCAAGCTTGTTTGGTTCTATGTTCCTAAGCAAGTGTAGCTTCTGTCAACACTCTCTAAATTTTGGTGCCCTGGGGAAAACCCAGGTGTCCCACTTTTTTCATGACTCTAATATCAGCTCAAGAACTTATTACCTATGTGGTCAAAGTCAATTAACTCCTCTGAATCTTATTTTCATCATCTATAAATCTGGAATGATAGTATTTGTTGTTGTAAGGATTAAATGAAATAAATATATAGAAAATCCTTTGCAAATCATAACCACCATGTAAATATTAGTTATTATGAAAGATAACACCCATCTATATATTTTTTGAAAATGAATATGTGAAATGCATTAATCTATGAATGGGTGATTGCTAGCCCACCAGCACATCTGGTTCACAAGATGATTTTATAGATTCCACAAAGAGGATTCCAGTGTCGGTGGTATCATTGTTTTGCGTTGAGTTGTCTTATGAATTGCTGACTAGGAAAGTGAATGCCTTCATTCTTATCCCTAAAGTTAACCACCTCTGCTTTAACCTAATACTAAGGATAGTCTTTTAAAACCAGCAGCTGAATTGTATTGTGTTATACAGTCAAAGAAAAGCCTGTGAAATTCACATTTTCATAGGGTTACATGTTTACTCCTGGTAACATTCATGGGAGTGAGTGTGAGTATTTGAAAGTTAATCTCTTTTATCTGGCAAAGAAAACACAGTTCCTTTGGCTTTTCCTGATAGGTCATGAATAGGAAGGATAGTGATGGTGGTTTGTTGTATTCCTGGGGCACTTTCTTCACCAGTACTGCTTTGTACAAATCAGTTATAGGATGCATTACTGATTTTAAATCACATTTATAGATGGTAGTTTAAAAAAAACGACAGATATTGATACAGGTGGCAACAATGAGGGGATAGGAATTGTGGGGCAGTAGTGGATGAAACCATATTTGCATAAACATATAGCTGGAAAACTTTTTCCATCTGTATTAAAAAAAATCCTGGTTTAGTCCTTAATGGACAAAAAGTCAAAGAATAAGAATGAATAGTTTTCAAAAGTATTAATAATCATGTAAAAGTTGACTTCAAATCACTAACTAGAGAAATGTAAATCAAAATGCAAACTAAAGCATCTCTTAGATTTCTCCTCACACTCAGCAAATTGTCAGAAATTTTAAAAAGATAGAATTTGTATGGGAGGGTCTGTGGAAAGACTGTCTTATTTGTTACATTGTTGGAGGAGCTATGAATTATTTCAACCATACTGGCAAGTAATTTCAAATTATACTAAAAAGAAGTGACCAGAAATGTCCATCCATGTCTTGTGATCTCATTGCTAGGTATTGGTCCCCAGGATGTTAAAGACAGAAATAGTTTCCAGATATGCCAAAATATTTATAGAAGCACTTTTTGTAATAGCAAAGAATCACAAATAAAATTGATGTCTATAGACTGGGAAATAGTTAATAAATTATGGTATATGAATGCAATGGACTCTTACTACTCTATTTGAATATAAGCTTCTTGAGAGCAAGGACTGTCTCATTTTTGTATTTGTATCCCTAGCACCTTGAAGAGGGCCTATTCAGAGTAGATACTTACATGTTTGTTGATTGGTAAGAAATGATGAATATGAGGGATTTTAAGAAGTATATGATTTAACTAGTACATAAACTGACAGAGGAAAGTAAGCTGAACCCAGAGAATAATACTCACAGTAGCTACAACAATGCAAATGGAAAAAAAGACAAAACCAAAACTGAACACTGTATAATAGTAACCAAGGTTGACCTCAGAGAAAAATGTGCCACCTTCACTTCTTTGCAGAGGTGGGTACCTATGGATTCTGAACAGGAGTGGGAAACCTGTGGCCTCGAGGCCATATGTGGCCTTCTAGGTCTTTGGGTGTGGCCTTTTGACTGAATTCAAGATTTTACAGAACAAATCCTTTTATTAAGGGGATTTGTTTTGTGAAGTTTGGACTCAGTCAAAGGACTGCACTTGAGGACCTAGAGGACCACATGTGGCCTTGAGGCTGCAGGTTCCCCACCCCTGGTTTGGAATATTATTTCATTTACTATCAGATAAAATTGAAGTGTTGGTTGGTTTTGACAAACTGTTTTTTTTCTCTTTTAAAATTTTTATTCTTGTAGCAGGATAGCTCTCTGGTGGGGGGGGGAAGGGAAGGACATATTTTCGAAAAAAGTTGAAGTAAAACAAATGAAATAAAAATATTTTTTAAAAGTCTTAGCTCTTAAGACTCTGTTGGAGCTGGGTGCAGTTGCACATACATGTAAGAGGTGCTCCTGGAAAGCCTGAGGTGGGTAGATTGTTTGAGCTTAGGAGTTAGTTCTGAGCTGCAGCAGGGCTGAAGCTGATGGGCTGTCCAGAGTCACCATGGAGAGTTCCTGGGAGCAGGGTAGGGCATCAGGATCTCTAAGGAAGGGCTAATTGGCCATGATCAGAAATGGAGTACATCAAGAATCCTGTGGCTATTAGCAGTGGGATCAAGTTGGTTAGTAGTCGTATTTTTAGTAGTTAGTAGTTAGGTGAAATAGGAACAGTCTCAAAAAAGACTATTGGAAAGGCAACCCTTATTTTCTCAAGTACTATTTTTTTCAACCTCCAAAATGATACATACATAAGTCCAGAAACTTGAATTATCTCTATTTGCAAGGATGAGGGACAGAGTTAACCTCTATTTGTAATGTTCCTGAGAAAGGAAGAAAAAGGAAGGGAAGGGGTGGGAAAGGAAGGGGAGGTGAGGGGAGGGCAGGGTAGAAAAGAGAAGGGGAGGAGAGGGGAGGGAAGGGAAAGGAAGGGAATTTGAGCATATATTCCTTAGCTGCTGAACAGTCCCAATGGAGGAAAAAATAAAGAACTTTAAGAATTTAGGATAAAATTCAGCTAAGACAAAATAATGAGGCATCCTATTCTTGGAAAGTTAAGTTGATTTGGTTTCTGACCTCTCTCACCCATCCAAGTAATAAAGGTTGGTTTTGATTCAGCAAGAAGGGGTAATAATGGAGGCTTTCCATATGAAAATTTTCTTGAGCAGAAAAATGAAATGCACCTTGGTTGCATTTATTAAAAAAAAAGAAGAAAAATTCTCGTATTCTTGCTCTTTCTGGGTATAATGAAATGTTGATGGACCACAGTTCACTGTTTGGCTATTGGAAAATACCTTTAAACCAGATGGAATTACTTATCTAAAGTTCTATGTCAGTGTGCTGATCGCTGACTCCAGTTAAAGTTAATGAGAATATTCAAATAGAGTCTCACTGAAGATTCACTTAGGATGTGAGTTTGAAGTGGGCCTTTTTCACCCAGGGTCATCTTTGTAGGAAGACTTTTAACAGAGAGCATCTAGCAAGACTACAAAGGTTCTCAGAGTTCAGAGAACTCTCATTCTGATTCAGGGATCATTTATATTCACCCTGAAACTTAAAGAGGGGAAAAAAGCAATTTTCTTCTTAAAACATAGACACTTAACTGTATTTTTGAGCAGCATGCATATTAAAAGGGAAGAAATTATAGTTGTAACGAATATTTTAATACATTATTTTATGAAATTAAATTTCTACTCTTCTCATTTTAATTTGATAAATGAGACTAAATGCAGGATATATTTCCAGTTCACTGTATGGGCAATTTGAAGTATGACTTTCATTAGCCATAATGAAGAAATCTATATTGCATTCTCTTGCATGCTAATATGATCACGAGTCCATCTGCAAAATATTGCACTGATTGGTTGGGGACGCTTTCCAGGAAGAACCTTTTAGTCCTCTGCTAATCACTGCCATGCTTTTGTGAACCTGGTCCTGGCTCTCTCCTTCTTTCATTCCAATCCTAATTAGCCCCTTGTCCAAGTTAAAATTGTGATGTGGGTTGCCTGTCTTTGGCATCCTTCCATTCTCGCTTTTAGTTCCATACCTTTTCATTATCTCTTTCTGAACACATTCTCTCTATCTCTCTCTCTCTCTCTCTCTCTCTCTCTCTCTCTCTCTCTCACTCTCTCTCTCTCTCTCTCTCTCTCTCACACACACACACACACACACACACACACACACACACACACCACACACTTAATGTCCTTATTTTGCCTTCTTACTTGCTTAGGCAAACCATCTATGGTCTTGATTGGGCCTCCCTACTATCATTCCCACATGCCATTTTTATGTTTCTTCCTTTCTCTCAGCAAAGTTGTTCCATGTTCAATTTCTTCCTAGTTCTCAGTAATGGGAACTGAATTTTGTTCATTCTTGTAAAGCTGTGAACAATTAATGACTTTTCTTCCAAGGTAACTTTTTACATTTTAACAGGATCTTTATTGGTTTAACCCAAAAGAGTGGGTCCACCCAACCCAATAAAATCTTTTGGTGCTCTAAATTATACTTAATGGGTAACTATCTACTCATTCAATTCAATTCAAAAGGGTAGGATGGCTGGACTGGGTGTTGAGGGTAACAAAAATGAAAAAAAAATAGATATGATCTTTGCATTTGGGGAAGGAAGAAAGGAAGTGAATATTTATAAAGCACCTCCTATATTTCAGGTGCTGTGCTAAGGGTTTTACAAATAATATTTCATTTGATCCTCACAACAGCTCTGTTAGGCAAGTGCTATTACTACCTCTATTTTCCAGTTGAGGAAACGGAGTCATTTAGAGGTTAAGTGACTTTCCTAGGGTCACACAAGTAGTAAATGTTGGAGGCTGGATTTGAATTCAGGCCTTCCTGACTTCAGGACTAGCAGTCTGTCCTCTCTACCATCCAGATGCCTCTTAACATAGTCTAGCAGGGGAAAAAGTACGCAAGCACAACTTTAAGTTAGAATGGGATAAGTGAAGATAAAAGGTTCAAAAGACTGGCCTGAAGGATTCTGGGAGAGAAGGATTTGGGTCTGAGAGGATTGGGGGAGATGTCACTTACGAGGTGGTCCCTGAACTGGGCCTTAAAGAAAAATGTCAATTTAAAAAGATCTGGGCCTGGAGGAGGGGGAGAATTTGTTTAAGGCATGGAGAATATAGCTAGAGGGAGAAGATGGAGGGTATGACCAGGAAGCAGTCAGTATAGTTCAGTTTCCCTAGAACATAAAGTGTATGAAGAAGAGTCTTGTAAAACAAGGCAGAAAAGGTAGTTTGGAACCATATTGCTGCTGTTCAGTCATGTCCAATTCTTTGTGACCCCATTTGGGGTTTTCATGGTAGAGATGCTGGAGTGATTTGTGTCATTTCCTTCTTCAGCTCATTTGACAGATGAGGAAACTGAGGTAAACAGGGTTAAGTGACTTACCTAGGATCACCCAATTAGTATCTGAGGTCAGATTTGAACCAAGGAAGAGTCTGCCTGACTCCAGGCCCAACTTTCTATTCACTTTGCACCCAGCTGTACCTCTACAATCTGGAGACAGATTGGGCTTTAAATGTCAGACTGAGTTTGCATTTTGATACATCATTCCACTATGAGGAATAGGTTAAAAGGTTCCAATGGGGAGCCACTGAAGTTCTTAGAATGGGGGAGTTATGTAATCAGACTTGTGGATTAGCGAGATGATTTTAGCAATGGCATAAGGAAGCATAGATTCAGAGCTGAAAAGAATCTCAGAGGTCACTTAGTCCAGAGGTGGCATCATGCCACAAAACTTACCAGTGTACTGAATCATTATAAAATGTAATTGGAAAATGTTTAACAAAATAAATAAAAATACAATAAAGCACAGATAATGTTAATTTGTGGTTTTCTAAGTCAATATGTGGGCTGGCAGAGATCTGTTCCCATCTGAGTTTGGCACCATTGATCTAGTTCAACTCCTTCATTTTACAGAGGAGGAAACTGAGTCCTATAATGGGTATAAGTGACAGAGCCAAAAGTTGAGCCCAAGTCCTGAGACTGTATCCAGGTCTCTTGACACTGTACTACACTGCACCGGAGGCAGGTGACTAGTTAAGAAGGCATTATAATAGCTGGAAGAGAAGTAATGAGGAGATAAACTAGGACATTAGCAGAGAGTGAAAGGAAGGGAGTCTGTTGGTCCTGTACTTAACACAAGTGGTTCTGTCCTATGTGGAATTGTGGGGCCACAAAGACCATGTTAACCATTCTATTCCTTGGCCTTTTCTGAAGCCACATGGCCTCTTGGGTAGTCAGGTGAAGGATCAGCCAATCAAGGAGGACTCTGGCAAGAATCTTGGTGCTCACATTGGTTGAAGGTCTATATGGCCAAAGCAAAGTTATGGGTCAGTGTTTAGCAGAAGAGGGGCTGAGGGCTTTGGTATTCAGAAGTGAGCTGATCTGTGGTAGTGGGTTGGCATAATGGGGATTAGGTGGGCAAGCAAAAAGCTATAAGAATCTGGGGAAGGGTGTAGGTTGAGATTTTGAAATTTTAGGATTGTAAATTAGGACGAATGGAGGAACAAATACAGGAAAGTTTTAAGCAACTACTATGTACCTAGATGCTGTGAGGGCACAAAAGAAATATAAAACATGATCCTAATTTTATAGATGAGGAAACCAAGGTACAGAATGGTGGAACATCTCACCCAAGTGGTGTGACTCTGACCAAGTCATTTAACTATTTAACTTCTTACTGCCTCAGGCAACTCTCTATGATTGGAATTTGCAAAGCATGTACTGATTTGCATGGATAGAGGGAGGTTCTCAATGGGCCTATGAGATCATAGCAATTACATTGACATTTAATTCTACTGTTTATCTAACAAGTATTTTCTGAGAATCTGCAAGGATTTGTGGGGTATACAAGGAAGAGTAAGATGTGGGACCTATCTTCAAAGAACTTACCAGGCAATGGTGTGATGAAAAGAGTCTTATAACCAAAGTCAGGAGAACTGAGCATCAATCATGGTTCTCTCACTACTAATCATTACTAATCTCAACTAAATCACAACCACTCTGGTCTCCAGTTTCCTTTTTGGTAAAATGAAGGTATTTGATGAGAATAGGGACTCTTAATCAGAGTAGATTTCAAGGGGTCTGGGAATTGGTATGTGTCTGTTTTAATATTCTTTACTTGTTCAGTCATTTCAGTTGTGCCACCCAACTGCCCCTAGATGTCATGTTTTATAACAATTGTTCTTGACATTATTGTGCTAATGGGACATGTTAAATAGAAAATAGTTTTCTAGTTGGTGGCTCAGTGGATAGAGCACCAGGTCTGGAGTCAGGAAAAACTGAGTTCCAATTCAGCCTATTATTTAAATTTACATTTACCAGCTGTGTGGTCCTAGAGAAGTTACTTAACTTTTGTTTCACTCAGTTTATTCAACTGTAAACTGGGGATAATAATAGCAAATACTTCCTAGTGTTGTGTTGGTCAAATGAGATGTATTTGTAAAATGTGCAGATATCAGATGTTTAAAACATATTTATTCCTTTATCCCCCCCTTTCCCACATGGCATCAGTCATATATTCATTAATTCATTCAGTAATATTTTAATAAGCACTTACTATGTGCCAGACACTAAGAATTAGGAATACAAAAAGAGGCAAAAGACAGTCGCTGCCTTCACACATTCTAATATCCTTATGATACTTGGTTTTATTTTGTGTATCTGTAACAAATAGCTAAGCCATGAGTATAGAACTGAGCCGAAGACTGCAATACCAATAAAGACACAGAAATGAATTAAAAAGGTGGCCTAAGCCCTAGCTCTGCCCAATCAGATTTCTCAAAAAAGAGGAGAGGGAAAGTCTGTGGCTCAGAGAAGACTGAGATTCCTAGTCAACTGAGCTCTGCCATTTAAATGTTAGACAGTAAATGTTATGGTATTTTGTAGCTGATAGTTCAGTAATCACTGAATCAATGAGTGTGCCCCTGGGACTTTCTGGAAGGTTCTTTTTGTTTTTTCTCTCCCCCCCAATTCTATCTATCTATCTATCTATCTATCTATCTATCTATCTATCTATCT
>NW_027185764.1:3296595-3318923 GCF_028583685.1 Petaurus breviceps papuanus
TCTCCATCTCTCTCTCTATCTGTCTGTCTATGTATGTATGTATGTATGTATCTACCTACTTACCTGTATCTATATAGACAGAACCAAAAAGTATATACATACATATGGGTCTATATATATATAAAACCAAAAGTATGTGTATATATGCATACATATATGTTTACATACATATACACACATGTATAGATGCAAATACATACATATGCACACATAAGTATATGTATGTATATATATAATTTTTTGGTGCTTAACAATATAAGCTGTTAATCTTGTTTAAGGTATCTTAACTCACGATTTGTCTCTATGTGGAGGGGTGACCAGTGTTCTCATCTTTTGATAATAAATATGTGATGCCTTCTGAGAAGGAAGATATCATTAGGCTTTCACAAGACAGGGAGCTGGTAAAGTCCTTTGCTAGGCCCCATTGGCAAGTGCTTGAGTCAATAATTAAGAATCTAATCTGGACCCAATCTTTGTTGGTTTTGCAGGGAAGCTATAGTTGAGGTCAACTCACAGGTAACTCTTCTGTTCATTATATTAATACTATTCAATCTTCCTCTTTCATAACTGATCTAACTTGGGATTTCTTCATGTTGGACTTCTTTCACAACATAGATTATCAGAAATTTTCCACATCCTCCTTTGGGGCACTTTTTTCTTTCCTCATATAGGTGATACAATGTATACAGAGCTGGGTATAGAGTCATGAAAACAATCCATCCTCTGACACTTACTAGCTGTGTGACCTTGGGCAAATCACTTAACTTCTGTTTGCCTCAGTTTCCCCAGTTGTAAAATGGAGATAATTATAGCACCTACCTTCCAGAGTTGTTGTGAGGATCAGTTGAGAGAATATTTGTAAAGTGCTTATTTAATTCATTGCCTGGCACATAGCAGAAGCTTATGTTCCTTTTGTTTCCTTTCTCCTTCCTTATCCTATAATTTCTTAGCTTCTCAAGTTTCTGGATACTTAGGCCAAGAGCATAACTACTAGTGCTGTCATATGTAGGTCAGAAATGGTATTTTATTCATTAGTGACAAGAATGGAATGGTGATAATTTCCCAGGTGATATAGTCCATAGAACCATTTTTGATTGATGCCAAATTGTTTATTTTATTCTTTGTGTTACTTTTACTACCTCTATTGCCTTAAACTTTTGGCCTTTGCTTTTAATTATCTATTTAGAATATTAAGAATTTCTGATATACATTTGTTTTCTGTATTCCATTCTGTGTGTTTCTTTTTAATTGTCTTTAATAGGGTGACATTATGTGGTTGTTATTAATATGTGATTTAAAAATATGTAGCATACTTTTACTATAATAATTTCAATTAGTGCCAGGGGCCAAATGTACATGGGGATTGTCAAAGCAAGGAATAGTACCATGATTAAATATAAATCTAGTTGGGGACTTAAATTTTATGCATTCACCATCTGAAATTCACATTCCTGAATAATGCCCTTGTATAGACATTTATAATATGGGAGGTCTGTGTCATATTTGAAAATTTAAAAACTGTTTATAGCTTGGCTGAAAAATAAAAGAAAATAATTTAAAAGAGCTAGACACCAGAATTGGCAAACAGTGGTATGGGCATCTTCTGTGGGATGATAGGGAAATGCACAAAGAATAAATTCCTGTTTTAAGACATGATCAGAAAATATCTCCTGGGGGAAAATCATCTTATGAATTACTTGTGCATGGATGCTTAAGCCAAGTAAATATCTAGTTAATTTTAAGATAAACAGAAGTAGCATTTCATTCAGTGGTGGCAAAATTGGGCAGCAATAAATAATTTCCTAGGTTATTAACGGGGGAGGCTGATACTTTAACAAAGGGGTAAAGGAATATTAGCTTTTAAAGATGCTCTGAGTAATGGCATCCTGGCAAACGTATGGCATAATTGTAGGCAATATATGAGGTCAGAGAATACACATAGTCCTCGTGAGGATTTAGGGCGAGGGTGGGGAACCTGTGGCCTTGAGGTCACAGGTAGCTCTCTAACAAATTGTTTCTGTGAAATTTGGATTCAGTCAAAAGGCCACACTTGAGGACCTAGAGGGTCTCAAGGCCAAAGGTTCTCCATCCCTGATCTAGGGTTAACTTCTTTGAGAAGAACTAGGACTTGTAATTTAGAGTCCTGGTTAGAGAAAATTTTATTTAGAAATATAGTTATGGGAAGATTCTTATGGAAGAATTCCCTAGAACTGAATAGTAAATAACTCTTTGTTTTATTCCTCTTTTACTTAAGGTCTCCTCCAATTCTAAACCAATTGTGGCATAGTGGGCAAATTTTGTGGATCTGTCGTTAGAGGCCCTAATTTCTTTGCTTTGAATCCAATTTGGTTCAAATCTATTTTCTACCTGTGTGAGCCTGGGCAAGTCATGTCACTTTTTGGGGGCTTCAGTCTCTTCATCTATATAAATGATGGGGCTGGACCCAATGACCTCTAATGTTCCGTCTAACTCTGGATTTGTGCTATGATTGTTAAATATCTAACATTCAGAACTATCCAAAGCACCAGTACTAGCATTCTAGAAGTCCAGGTCTGTTCTGAAGGTCTAAGCACGTTCCCTCACTGGACACTGGAAGGAAGTTTATGAATCAGAAGTTCAATGGATAATAACAATGAAAAGACAAGGAGTTGCCCTATGCACAAGAATGGTCTGAAATTCTTATTTCTTCCAGCCAAGATAATGGTAGACATAGTCTCTCTCTCCCATTTGCCTTCTTTATTTAAGAAAAGTGCTACATTCATGCAGATTAAAAGCCAAAGGTGTACTAAATTTCAAGTTTAACTTCACCCATTCTGCTCAAGACAAACTTTGAGAGTGAGAGAGAGTAAAGAAAAAGAAAAGTGGTGAGAAATCTGCAAGGGGGGTAACAAACAATTCATTTGAACTGCCCCTTTAAAAAAAAGAAAGGAATCAAGCTGAGGAGATTGCACAGGCCCTGAAGTCACTGGAGGATTCCAGAGAACAGGAAACACTTGGAGAAAATGTGGGGAAAGAGCTGCAGGTGGAAATGCTTGTGGCTTAATTGAAGCCATGCTTCTGTATCCCTGGGACGCTGGCTCCTGTCATGTGATTCTGCAGAACTGGGAAGCAAAAGACTTTTCTGACTACTTCTCACCTCTGAGTAACTCTGGAACTTTTCTTTTTTTGTGGTGATGCCTCAAAATTGTCAAATTTCTGCTTCAGAGCCTAGGAGGCAATTATTCACAAAACAAGAAAGCTGTTCCTTTGGATAACCAGTCAGCTATTTGGGGGCTTGAGCCGTTCTCTGGTTACACACTGTTTTATTAATTACTCTTACCTCTGGCATTGAAAAACTTAATCCTTGAGAGACATATCTGTCTACTTGGCACATGTCTGTCTGGCAAAAAACATGTTTTTAGGAAACAACAATGACGCTGTCCAACTTTTCAAATCTTTGATTCTGACTGATTAAAAACACTTTTTAGAGGATTAAGTATGAAGCTGAGCTGATAAAATTTCCACCCTGGAAGATTTTAATAAGGTCAGGTTATAAATTTTTTAAAACTAAGGGTGAGGGATGTGTGCTGATAATGGCAATGACAATTTGGGCCAGATTAATGGTGGGGGAATCCATATTGTGACCTCTAGCCTCTAACTAGCTGATCTTTCTTTCATAGACTAAATTATAATATATAAAGCTGAGACCTAACTGCTGTGCTTCTGCCATTAATCCAGCTGGCATCAAGGGCCAAGTTCTCAGAACATAAGTACTATAATTCTGAGGAGAATACAATTATAGATTACATTAATAGAAACACAGTCTAAAAGGGGTGAGTTGTACTCTACCCGGCCTGGCAACATCTGGGGGGCCATGTTTGGTTGTGTATACTGCATTTCATTAAGAACGTTGACAAGCAGGTGTGTTTCCAGATGAGAATAAATAGGACATCAAAGTGACCCAAGACAGTCATATTATGAACCATTGAAGGACCTGGGTATGTCCAGTCAAGGTTCAGTTGCCAAGCATTGATTAAGATTCTATTACCTTCCACGTAGCTAAGTGACACCATAGTGCACAGAGTACTGGGCCTGGAGTCAGGAAGTTCAAATCCAGCCTCAGACACTTACTAGCTATATGAGCCTGGACAAGTCCTATTTTCCTCAGTTTCCTCATCTGTAAAATGAACTGGAGAAGGAAATGGCAAACTACTCTGGTATCTTCTGCCAGGAAAACCCCAAATGGGGTCCCAGAGAGTCAGATCTGCCTGAAAAACAACTGAATAATGACATATCTTGCAGGCACTGTGCTAAGAACTGGAGAGCCAAAGAAAAGAAAAATAGTCCCTTCCTTCAAGGACCCCATATCCTAATGGGGTAGACAAACATGACTTACAAGATGGCTTGCAGCAGAGATGGCCTTGAGGGAATAGGATAGCTATCTTCACTTATTTGAATTGCTATCCTGTGGAAGAGATGTTAGGCTTATCTTGCCCAGAGAGCAGAACTAGGACCAAAGGATGGAAGTTACAGGGGAATGTGCTTCGGTTCAATACAAGACAAAAAAAAACTTGCAAATCAACAGAGTTGTACCAAAATGGAATGCTCTGTCACCAAATATCTTCTGGCAGAGACTAAGTGAATGTTCATTTTTTGGAATGTTTGGAAGGCATTTCTGTTTGGGCAAAGGTTTAGCTAGAAAACATTTGAGCTCCTCTCAACACTGAAATTCTGTGAAACAAGGAATCAGGACTGCCTCATTCCTCTCTGGATCCTCCATGGGATCCTTGTGTGGCCCTAAGCAGGTCTGCTTCTCATCTTTAGTCTTTTGCTTCTTTTTATAGTATTTCACTTTATTCTTAGTGGACTCATTCAGAACAAATCAGATTAAAATGACCTTGTTTTCTTTTCTGACAGGGTTACTAGATTTGTACATCAAAGGTATGCCAGAGAAGGTTCTATTTTCCTGACTGGTGATTTCTTAACTGCGACCACTGAGAAACTCCATCCATGCTTACTTAACTTTCAATTGAACTCACTCTCTGGACTTCATCTCCTTACCAGTAGCCATGCCTTCATGACATGCCCAGATCCTTCATTATTCCTAATCCTCTTCTCCCCACTTTCTAGCTTCCCTTTATCTACTTGATATCTATCTACTTGAATGTTAGCTTTTTGAACATAGGAATTATCTTGTTTGCATGTACTTGTATGCCTAGTGCTTAACACAGGCTTGATATATATTAGTTGATTAATAAATGCTTTATCTATCTATCCACCTATCTGTGACTTAGTATACCTGTATTTCAGTAGAGTATTACACAAAATCTTTTATAATATTATAATGTTATATAGATAATATATGTTATATTATCTATATGACATTATATATAATATTATAATGTTATATATAATATTATAATGTTAATGAGATGGAGAAAAGTGGGCAAAATGAATGTAGGTGGATTTTGAATTGATTGAATGGCCAGAATCATATTATTGATCAATGGGTTAGCATCAACTTGGAAGGAGGCCTCTAATGGGGTACTATATTGCCAATTTGATAACCCACAGCAGCTGCTATGAATATGCATGTGTATTTCCAGGGTAAATTCACAAAATATAAATAACTTTCTTCCTCAAAGGCAAAACCCAAATATTTATTCAGGTACCAGAAAGCCAACTCCATCATAACAAGGAAGTTTATACACATCACCAATACAGGAAGCACCGACATCCCCAATTCTTCCCTCTATTAGGCCTCCCCACAAACAAGCTCCCCTAGGCAAAATTCTTCCCTCTCTCACTCGTACTAGATGCTCTGCCTCAGCTATGTCTCTCTCTCTCTTCCTGCTTCACCCTTCCTGCTCCACTTGTTGGCCAAGCTCCTTTCACTATGGGCTCTATGTGATTCAGACTCCATCACAGCAGTCATCTGGGCCAGAGCTCAAAACAGGTCACATAAGCCTATTAACGGGCCAGAAAGATCTTCAAATTCCCTTAACATTACAGGTACCACAAGGCATCAAGATGCAGCTTAATGAAGAGCAATGGAAAGTGCTACATTTTAGAGTTTTTTTTTTAATGACAATTATCTAGGCACAACAAAAATATCTAGTCAAAAAAACTATTCATGTGAAAAGAATATGAAGATCTTAGTGGGCAATAAGTTCAATGAGTCAGTAACATGATATGGCAGCCAAAAAAGGATAAATCAGCTTAAAGATGTACTATACCAGAATACTGTCCAGAAATTGGTGGCAATTCTTTTGGACTGTCTTCCCTGGTCAAACTGCATCATAAGTACTGTGTTCAATGCTTAGTGCCATGTATTACAAAAGACACTGACAACCTGAAATTCACTTAGAGACTGGTAAACACAATGATGAAGAGAATTAAAATTATGTTGTCAAAAGATCAGTCAATTAATCAACAAGCATTTATTTAGAACTTAATGTGCCTGGCACTGTACTAGATGTTGGAGATAAAAAAACAAAAGTGACAATCTCTCATACTATATAAGAATCATTTTAAGGAACTGGGGGTATTTAGCCTGGCAAAGAGGAAAATTCAAGGTTATAGGATAGCTGTCTTTGTGTTTTTGAAGGGCTATTATGCATAATAGACATTAGATTTATTTTGATTGGCTCCAAAAAGTAGAAATTGCAAGAGAGGGTGGAAATTGAAAGGAGACTAAGATTTTTGTTTGATAGAATGAAAAACTTTTTGACAATCAGAGCCCTACAAAAGTGTAGTAGACTGACTGGGGAATTTTTCATTTCTTCTTTGCTTCAAGCTTTTTTTTTTTTTAAGAAACAATAGATTTTCAAGAGGAGGATAGACAAAAAGTTGCAGGGGATATTGCGTTAGACTAGATGACCATGGAGCTTCCATACATTGGTATGATGAAATTCGTTATATTCTGTTCTATCCTTAACACACACACACACACACACACACACACACACACACACAGTTAACTTCCCAATATGGCTGTGGTAAGGAATCATTTTTGTTTAGAATTTCTTTTCTCTTCAGAGTTTGCCCGGTTGGAGGGGGCAGCCCAGTGTACAAGGTAGAAATTCGAAAGCAGAATCTGTATAGGTGGTCCCCAAATGACCTAATGACCTTTTGATGAAAGGTGAGAGTTAAGTGCAAAGTAGTATTAACTCTGGGACTATGAAAGAAATGATGTAACTGGGTTAAAAAAAAAAAAAACAACCAAATGCCCACTCTCAAAAACTTGTAAATTGACACAGTGATAAAGTTTACAATTGCAGACAGAACACCAAGTTATTCCACACCCCATTCAGACCCTTCAGATCATTCCCTGTAATCTATATTTTTCATCACCAAACTTTTCAAAAGGCCTTCATCATTTTGATCTCCCCGGGCAACAATCTTCCTTGCCATATGATTTTGCTGAAAATGATAATATGGCAATGATGTGCATCTTATATTACAAGAGAAAATCAAGGGTTTTTGGAGTCAGAGGGAAGTGTCTTTCCCATGCTGTAGCTCAGATTGCACTCAAGCAGCTGATTTCCCCCAAATTAGATTTTCTAGATGAAATGAGTGAACATGCATTATTTAAATTTGTCAGCATAGATTTTTTTTTTGGGGGGTGGGGTACTTAGCCTTTTCTGTTACTTCAATGAATCCATGATCTCATTCTTGTGGGTTCTGCTTCCTCCACAAGTGTAATCTGTAACCCTTCCAGTACATTTCACCTTGGGCGATTCTGATCTGTACCCTTACATAGAGTCAAGATAAGAAGACCCTTACTTCTTGTTAGAGACCTTCCTCTGAGTCTTTTTGTGGATAAGAGTGCAAGGCTTAGACTAGTTATCCTTTGCTCTCATCATATGACCAGCCCACATCCCTTTCCAGTCATACATTTCCTTAAAGATATATTTTGCACCATTTCCTGTCTTTGTTATTTCTGGTAATATAGCATGGCCACAATCCAATGTGCAACTCTGTTTCCCTTTGAATTCCCTGAAATTTGATTCTTGCATGAGTGTGTTGTTCCATGATTCTATGATAGCATTGCCAGAAAAATTTTAGTGTTAGCAATGTTGAATTTGTGCAGCGGAGAGCAGCTTGAGATAATTGAAAATGCTTTGAAAATCTCCCAAATATGATCCAGTTCCTTCCCTTTGCCAAATTATGGACCCATTTTGTCTAAGATATGACTACTGACAGAATAACTAAAAGGACTGCCAATCCAGTGAATATGCTGCAACCTTGGTAATATGCATTCTTCATCCACTTGGTTTTTCCTGTGTGGATTTACAGTTCCAACTCCTTGAGTGACTATGTTGTTTTTGAGTTTGGGGTGTGTGTGTGTGTGAAGATCTTGAAGAACTGTAAGACTTGCTGTAAACAGCATTATGCCAACTTCAGACAAGACCACTGAGAGGTCCTTATGACATATAGGGAATCCCTATTCCATTTGGACTTTGAAGGAAATCAGAATCTCTTTAGCACAACATTTATGAAGTAACCCTAGTATTATGCACCCATGCTTCTAAGATACCTCTATTCAGGGGAAAGGCTATATTTATTCATGGTTCCAAGGAACTCTATCAGTTGTGTCAAACTCAAATGGATCTCGAACAGTTGTGTCAAACTCAAAAATTGGCTTCATGTTGAATTAGAAAACTACAGTTCGACATTTCTATGTTTTGTTGTGTTTTTGTTTATTTTGTTAAATATTTCTCAATTGTACTTTCTTTAATCTGGTAAAGGTTGCTTTTGGAAACATGGGCCCAGCTGGCCAGGTATTTGACACCTCTTCTTTGGATTATATATATGCCACTTTTTTCATTGTCTTGATTGTCTAGTCTCATTCTTTCCAGGCTCCAGTCTATTTGGTCAGTCTGATGGCTACCACTCAGGAATCAATATAGATAAAGATTTTCTCTGTCCCATTCTTTAAAGATTCTCTTACATGCCAGCTGGTGTAAATAGCAATTGTTTCTGTTTTGTCCAGAACCCCTGAGGGTATTCGATTCCCAGATTGATTTTTTTTTTTTGGAATGCATAAAAAAGGCCATTCTTTGCCTCATTTCTTACCTAACCTTAGTCACTGAATGAGCATTGGCTCAGTTAGACTGAGACCTCTTGAAAATCTTAGCTTAAAAAGGCCAAGGTCTTCCACCGTATCTGAGGCCATCTGCAGTCATCCTGATCTATATCTGACCACTGGACCAGATGACTCTGGAGGAGTGAGGCTAGTGACTTTACACAGCCCTCCCTCACATGGATCTAATTCACTTGCAAGTCATGACATCACCTCCCTGATGTCATGGTCCTTTTGGACAATCAAGGACAAGCAACAAAAACAAAATCAGATTATGTATCTAGACCACTTTTTTTTTCCAATAGGATCGTAGCAATTGCAATGAATGAATTTGTCTATTTCGATTCTACTCACTTGGTGTGGGGGAGGGATAGAGTGAGGAGACTATAATCAGTGAATTCTTGTCCTTTCTAATTTTCTCTGTAGCTTTTAATTGTATTTCTCTCATACTTTCCCTCAGAGAATATTCAAGATGCTTGACTAATTAGTTGAACTTTCAGATCACATGTGCATAGTTTAGAGTAGGAAAAAGATGTTTTGAATAATCAAAATACCCCAGTTACTAGAGTTAGAAATCACACATATTCAAGTTTCTTTGGAGGGTTCTGATATTTTTAGCCTATAGCTGGCTATTCCAATGACTCTACTTTTCCTGCATACAGATAGAACCTTTATGGAAAACAATGACTTCAATAGGTTTTTGGCAAGATATTATAATTATTTGGCTACAGTCACAACTGATGCATGATGGGATTATTGTGGCTTTGTATCATGTATAATAAGTCTCATTTTTTTTTCACTGTTTTTAATGGCAGAACCTCATAGATTTAGAGCAGACTGAAAGTTATCCAGGAATTCATTAGGTAATTGTTTTTCTTTGTAGTATATATGTCCAATGTTATTTCCTCTCATGTAGGAATTTTGCCCCATTTTCCTTAAAAAGTACCTGCTGAAAGAGATTTGGCCTATGAAATGATTATGCTTATCTGCAGTCTTTCACACGAATGCCCAAGGGCTATCTCAATTAATTAACTTATATAGGACTCCATCTTACCCTGACCACTATGAGTCTCACAGTCTTTTCAAATGCTCGTGAGAAATGCCATTAATTCTGCAGCCTTGTGGGCAGTGTGAATTCCCATTCCATTAAAATCACACAAACTGCACACAAACTGGTGATTTCTAAAATAAATGCCCCAAACTAGTGATGATGAGCATAGTTAAATAAAATGGAAAACAAAGAGGAAGGAACATAAAAGAATAAAGAGGAAATGAATATGATGGTATGGAAGGAGAGGAAAAAAAGAAAGGCAGAATCCAGAGAACCACACAAGAGCAGGAAGGTAGCAGGAATAAGAGGAAACTCTATATTTATGGTCATAGAGCTCTGGTTTACACTTAACCCAGAAGAATGTATTTTACTTAGAGTATTGGAAAAGGATGTCAAATATTTTTGGAAATGTTATTTTTGAGAGATTGTGGGGCCTAGTCAAGAATTTTGTGCGCCAGACTGGATAGTTACTGGACAAACATTTATTAAGAACTAAGAATGTGTGAGGTATTGGGTCTACAAAAACAAATAAAAACAAAACAAACAAGTTCTACCCTCATGGGGATTATGGCCTGTTGGACCTTTATTTCCCCTCTAAGATATTTTCTGACCTGACACTAAAATATCACATCTTAATTTTCTGATAATATATTCTTGCTTATCTTCTTACCTTCCTCATGGAAATATTGATGCTAGTTTCACAGATTTAGAGTTGGGAGGAAATTTAGAGGTCATTAAATTCACCCTCTGCATTTTACAGATGAAGAACTGAGGTCCTGAGAGGTTATGTGACTATATTCTAAGCCCTTAACGGAATGCCAGGAATATAGCAAGTGCTTAATAAATGCTTGTGATTGATTGCCCAATTGCATGAGTGGTTAATAACAGAGCTGGAATTAGGACCCGAATTCAACTCCAAATTCAGTGTTACAAAGATGAATTCAAATCTTCAGAATGTTCTTATTTTCATGAAAGATGGATAGAGTGGAGTGGGAAAGGTGATGCCATAATTAACAAAGCATCCTTCTTAAAAGTAAGAGCTGGATTTTTAAAAATGTAAATTACTTTGAAACCTTTATGCCAAAACCCTTTCTGCAACTAAAGCTTAGAGAAGCCAAAATTGTTACAGGAAAACTAAGTCTAGCATATTTTCTGGCCTACTCAGACAATCGATGTCCAAATGATTAAATTCCAGACTTAGGTATTTGGTGGTGCACACAATACACGGGTAAAGGAAAATCAAAACTCCTTTGTGCAGCAGAATTCTTTTTTTTTTTTTATGTGGACTCTGGGTGTGCTAGCCAACAAGGAAAGCTGCATTAATTTTTCTCTGGCCACTAGAAGGCAATAGAGTAAATTGCTGCTTTGGTGTGCTGCAGGACTAAATTCAAATCCTGTAAAAATCCTCCTTTTACAGAATGGATTGGGAATTGAGGTTTTTCTTAAAAAAAAAAAAAAAACCAAAACAAAACAATTAAAATAGTATACAAAAGGAAAAATTGGCCAATTACCCTAAGGATTTTATTTTTTAAATGATTGCACCTGAATAATTATAGTAGAAAAAGCATTAGTTATTTGCTTTTTTCCTTTTTTAATGAATCAGGTTACTCAAAACTTCAATAAACAAAGATAATAAAGACTTCACAGCATTATTTTTTCCTCATGCCATTTTTTATTGAATAAAAAATGGTTCTCATTAGAAGGGTATTACATAAACTAGGGTTTTATTTTAGTTCCTTTTTTTATTTGCTAGATGGAAAAAATAGGCCCAACTGAGAGCATACCACACATAAAGTGTAGTATCAGAAACTGGTGATATTCTATGCCAATAACACTGAGCATTGGTTTTTACTCTTGATTGAAAATGTCTCAGGAATAAACATTTCAGGAAAGGTCAGCTATAAGCCCAGAGTGTTAGCTGGAACACAGGCAAAGAGTGAGATCAGTGCTAACAAGAAAAAAACTAATTTTTTTTTTTTTGCTTTTCGGAGGACAATTGGGGTTAAGTGACTTACCCAAGGTCATACTGCTAGTAAGTGTGTCAAGTGTCTGAGGCTGGATTTGAACTCAGGTCCTCTTGTTTCCAGGGCTGGTGCTCTACTCACTGCACCCCCTAGCTGTGCCAAAAAACAACTATTGTTTGCAGTAAGTTGTGACTGTGGTGATTGGCAATGCACAGGTGTGTGTTTTATGTCCTGATCTATGATTTACAGGTGATCATAGAAAGACTGTGTACTTGTCTCTTCTGTTAGAATGCAAGTTCCTAGTGAGGGGAAATCATTTTACTCTTTGTCTTTGCATCCTTGGGCATGTAGTAGTCACATAATAAATTCTTACTGATTGATTGATCGATTGATATTGTTTTCTCTATCAGAATATGAGTTCCTTGTAGACAAAGAGTTTTTTTTTTTTCCTTACTTTGCACCACCACCGACTTGTTAGTACAGTTCCTGGCACATAAGTGAAGACTTAGTAAATGCTTTTTGATTGATTTACTCAATTGGAGGACTTGTATGGACAATGAAGAATATAATAAGCTCACAATAGACAAAAAAAAGCAAAACAAAGCATAATAAAAGCAAAATAAAAACAACAGGCTGTATGATTCATAGAATTACTTTACAAGATGACCACAGTAATTATAAAGGAAAGCAGATTTTAGAAAACCCTGGAACCTTGATTAAGGGAGTGACTAATTTTGATTTCAGAGGATGGATGATGAAGTTAGTGTCTCAATTCTCAGTAGGGAGTAGGGGGGGGGACTCAGGGAGTAGAATGAGGGGGTACATTTTCTTTTCTTTTCTCTTTCTTTAAAAATTTTTTTTGAAGGGTATATTTTCAGACAAGGCCAGTGTGTCGACCTGTTTTGCCACATTATACTTATTTGTTATGAGCAAAGTTCCAAAGGGTAGGGTGGGTTTGGGGGACTCATTGGGACGAAAAAGTAACAGGCAAAAGAAAATAAAATTAATAAAAATAATACCATCATTAAAAAATAGAAACAACAGGCTAAAAATAAAAATTAAAAAATAAAAACAACAATTCATAAAATTATAGACTTTTAAAGCTCAGGAATCATCTATGCCAATACACTCCTCCTCCCCTTACTTTACAGATGAAGGGAATAATATTCACAAAGTACCTACTATGTGCCTGGTACTTTACAGATATTATCTCACTTGATCTTCATAACTCAACTTTGAATTAGGTGCTGTTATTATGCCCATTTTAACCATTGAGGAAACTGAGGCAAGCAATAGTTAAGTGATTTGCCCAGTGTCAAATAGTGTAATAGTAATGGAATTTAAAGATCCCCTTGTATTAGCTTGGTTTTCAGATGGATTGTGTTAAAACCCAGAGCTGTGAATCCCATTTGTGGGATGGACTTGTTGATGTGAAAAGAGAGGGCTGAACTGGGAGGAGCTGGTGATGTGAATTTAGAGAGACACAACAGAGAGAGAGAGGCAGAAGAATTTTATTTTTTGGAAGCAGCATCATGGAGGCAGAGAGATGAGATGGAGAGGATTGCTGAGGGCCAGTTTGAACTGCCCAGGACTTTTGAGAGCTGCCACCTAGAGCTGCCAAGGACTGAGGAGACATGGCTATTATGCTAGTACTTTGTCTGTCTGTTTTGATGTTGTTTTGCCAGATTCATGCACTGGTGAAGGACAGTGCTGTTGTTGCAGAGGTTCTGGAACATTGCTGTTGGTTCAGAAGCCCTGAAGAAGGATTTTATTGTTGTATGTTTACAGAAATCCTGGAAGAGGGTTTTGCTAATGTTTTCAGGGGTCCTAGGACTGTTCTTCAGACAGAGAATGAATTAATGAGGACACTAGCAAAGTATCTTGTGGCCTTGCTAAGCTTTGTCTCCCCAGGAACAAAGATTGCTGAGAATTTGCCTCTGGTCAAGATGAAGAAAAGACCTCTCTTTGGGTATTAAATGCTATGTTTGTAACAACAAAAGCTTGTTGTAGCTCTGGGGTAGATTCAATTGTGATCAAAGGGTGGGGAACTTTTGACTTTTTTTGTGCTCTGTGATTGACCAAATGAATGTACTTTGTTTATGATTGAAAACTAATCTCCATTTGAGAAGAGGGGCTTTGTGATTGACTAAGTGAATGTATTGCCCAGGGGTGAAGTAGTACTTGATTGAATTACACTTGGTGAATGCTGCACTTTGAATTATGCTCTATTTTGATTTTCTCTGTTCTTAATTTGTCACTGAATAAAATGGAGAGGCTATGCTGGTATTTTGAACCTTGGGAAGTTGCCGTTGCTTGGCATTACTTTAAATAGCTAGTAAGCCTCTGAGGCCGGATTTGAACTCAGATTTTCTTGACTTGAGGTCCAGACCTCTATCCACTGCCCCACCTAGGTGCCTCTTGATAAGATAACAGGGCCCAGGAGAGAAGCTGACTTGCTTTGTGGAGTTCTAGTAAATGTCTCCTGGATCACAAAGTCATTTTCTCTACCAAACACATAAAAAGAATGATGAAATATTGGCATTTCAAGCAGGGGTGTTACTAATGTAAAGGAAAAGGGGCTGTGTGGTTTAAAACCCATTCTTGGAAATATCCCACCTACCCCAGCAGATTTAGTATTGCTAAAGTTCCCTAAGTTCGTCTACTATCTTTTAAAAAGAGTTGTCTGTTTTTTTTAAAGAACAACAAAAAAGCCCTTTCCTAGTATTTAAAGAATTTTTAAAGAAGGGTGGTGACTTCCACTGGAAGCTCAGCCAAGTTCTGCATCTGGCCCACACACACTATTTCAAGTCTAGAGTGATTGACCCAGACATATCAGAGCCACATGTTGGAAAATTAAACTAAGATCCCCTTATCAAAGAAGCAAGATCAGCTTTACCATGCCTCAAAAACTTTAATTGTGCATAGTAGTGTGATCTTGCCTACAGAAAGAGGCACGTGTTACTAGAAACTTTAGTTTGCATAAAATAATAATTCTGACAATAATCTATATTGATCGTATAATATTTGAAGAATAATAATACTAGGGGCAGCTAGGTGGAGCAGTGAATAGAGCACCGGCCCTGGAGTCAGGAGGACCTGAGTTCAAATCCAACCTCAGACACTTAACACTTACTACCCATGTAACCTTGGGCAAGTCACTTAACCCCAATTGCCCTGCCTTCCCCCCTCCAAAAAGAATAAAAAAATAATAATACTACAAATTGAAGTCTCTAATTTCCTAGATTTCTTCCTGTAGGCTGTACTGTGCCCACAATTAAGATTCTGTGATATGTGTTGTAAACAAAAAATTAATTAATTAATTACAAAAGATTTCATGTTATGGTAAAGGTGTAATAATAATAATAATAATAATAACAACAACAATTATTATTATCATTGTTAGGTCTGGGATGTGAAATTTTAAGGCTTCAGAAAAAAAGCCATTCCTTAGAGCCTCAAGGACACTATAGTCAGGCCATTTAGTGCCAGCAGCAGGGAATGCTGATGGTAAGAACTTTGGAGGCTTGGCTTGTGTATCAAGAGGCATCTGAGTGTGGGGCTTAGCCTACAGTGAAGGACAGAAGGAAAGGCAGGTCAGTGTCACCTCTGCCTCTTTAATTAACCTCATATGGTCATTCCAGGGGGGAGGAGGAACTAAAATTGTTTGTCTGTTTCATGTGTACAATTAATTTGTGAGAGATGGCCTGCTTTGGGATCATAGATTTAGAACCAGAATGGACCTGAGGGGCCATTGAGACCAACCCCTTCATTTTACAGCTGAGGTATAGAGAGATTAAATGATTTGCCTGGAGTCACACAGTCAGTAGCTGCTGAGTGTGTGATAGGTAGAACCATAGGCCTTAAGTGAAGAAGACTTGAGTTCATATCCATCCTCAGACCTTGACTATCTGTGTGGCCTTGGGTGAGTCATTTAATCTTTGTTTGCCTCCATTTCTTCAGCTGTAAAATGGGGGTTATAACAGTACCTACCTTGTAAGGCTGTTGCGAACATGAAGTGAGATAGCATTTGTAAAGAACTTAGCACATGCCTAGTACATGGTAGGTACTAGAGAAATGCTTATTTTCCTCCTCCCATGAGTGTGTGTGTGTGTGTGTGTGTATTTGAACTTGGGTCTTCCAGAAGTCGAGTGTCATATCTACTATGGTATGCCTAGTGGAGAGCCTACTAGCCATGGACTCAGTAAGATCTGGGTTCACATTCTGCCTTTGCCATTTGCTGGTTGGACAACTGAGCAAATAACTTTTCTAACTTCCAACAACTGTCACAGGAGTTCTTAATCTGGAGTCCATGAGCTTATTTGCATTTTTTCATAACTGGATTTCAGTAAAATTGGTTTCTATGGTAATCCCATCTATTTTGTTTACCAGACCACCCAAGGTCCATGACACAGAAAAATTGAGAATCTCTGCAGTCTAAAACTTAGCTACTAATTTAGAGATAGGTCAGGATCTGTAATGAATTCATATACTGACAGAATCATAAATTCTTTAAGTATTGACACAATTCTTTTTTTTTTTTTTTTTTTTTGCTTTTTGGAACGGGGAAGGCAGGGCAATTCCGATTAAGTGACTTGTCCAAGGTCGCACAGCTACTTAAGTGTTAAATGTCTGAGGCAGAATTTGAACTCAGGTCTTCCTGACTCCAGGGCTGGTGCTCTATTCACTGCATCACCTAGCTGCCCCTGACACAATTCTTTTATATTAATAAATAAGAAGTCATAATTAGTTGATTTTCCATTTTGATTCTGACAGAAAGAAGCAGTTGCTTTTTTCTGTTTTTTATACAACAGAGGCAGTGCGATGTAGTGGATGGAGAACTGGGCTTAGTGCCATGAAGAAATGGGGTCAGATTCCATCTCACTAACTTGCCAGCAGTATAATGCTGGACAAATTAGCCTATTGTCCTCTGCCCCAATTTCCTCTTCTGTAAAATGAAGATAATCATAGTATCTGCCTCATAGGATTGTTGTATCACATAGCATAACATATGTAAAACTTCAGTATTTATGTAAATGAAAACTGGGCAGCTAGGTGGTACAGTGTAGAAAGTGCTGGACCTGGAGTCAGGAAGACCTGAGTTCAAATTGAACCTTAGGAACTTATTAGCTGTGTGACCCTGGAAAATTATCTTAACCCTGTTTGCCTCAGTTTCCTCATCTGTAAAATAAACTAGAGAAGGAGATGGCATACCCCTCCAGTATCTTTGCCAGTTGGGGTCACACAGAGTCAGACATGACTGAAACAACTGAACAACAATAAATAGAAACTACTATTTGTAGTATCTTGCATGCATATTTGTGCATACACACATATGATTTCAAACTCCTTGATGGCAGGGACTACTTACTTTTTCTTCCTTTGAATCTCTAGTATTACTAAACGTTAACTGAATATGGTCTCTCATGTTTGCAAAAACACTCTACAGTATAGTGACTGGCAGAATTGGAACTTGAACCCAGGGCTTTTGGCTCGAACACGAATGTGCTTGCCACCATACCATGAAGTTCCCCATAACTAGCAATCTGTTTTTCATAATCTTAACATATTGAAGGCAGAGATCATGAAGCAAGATAGTAATATTTAAGTCAATTACCTGGGCAGGTTGGTGGCTAGAGAAGGGAATTTGGGGCTGGGCAGTTGCAGGTTTTGTGAATGGAACCATGAGGGAGTAGACTATCACGTCTTTCCAGTAGCAATGATAGTACTGATGTGATTGTCATTCCCAGAGCAAGAGTGAGAACAGGAGATGGAAAGTAGATTGGAAGGGTAACAGCATCAAGAGAAGCAGCACTGACAGCAACATGCCTTTGCGGGATGGATCTTGGTGTCTTAGTGGATGACGGGATAGGACGTGAAGCACTGGGAGGGCAGGAGGGAGAAGAAGCTAAATATAGTAAGTTAACATGGATTTTTACTAATTTATCTACTGATTAGGATAGCTTAACTGCACAGTGGGGCACACACACAAAAAGACAACAGCCTGTTTGTTGGCCCAACAGCTGGATAATCAAAGCAAACCCTGTAAGCTTTCTTCTTTGTAAATAAGTAAATTCTGCAAAATCTAATACTTTTGGAGGTGGTGGGGAAGGAAGGGCTGAGAGAGATACATTGTTGGGTTCCACAGACCTGTTTTTGCCTTGAATGATGTGCTTAATATAAATCCAAATCAGAAGAAATTTAGCTTTAGGGTCTACCCACATCCACTGATAAATTTGTGAGACGCAGTGTATTCTAATGGAAAGAACTGATCTGAGAGTGAAGATCCTTGGGTTCTAGGCCCATCCCTCCCACTGAACTGTCTGTCTGAGTGACCTTGGATTTAGTTGTCCTCTCTAGGTACGTCTCAGTTTTTTCCTCTGCAAAATTAGACAAAATGACCTCTAAGGTCCTTTCTAGCATTAAAAATTCAATTATTCTACTAGTTGAGATTTTTTTCTTTTTTTGTGTGTTTATTTCTTTTTACAAATATTAATTTTCTCTCCCACTATCCTCTACTACTGGACAACTAAAAAAAAAGGCTGATAAGACCTCTTTGATAGGAGCAGGGGGTGGCCATTTGGTCAATCGGCACTTCATTGGTAATGAGGGATTGACTCCTTTAACTGATTGACAAGAGAATAATTAACTGAATGGGGTGTTGGAGCTGTGAGTCTCTTCCTTGACCTCTAACTGTAAGAGGGATCAAGGCAGGTCAAAGACTAGCAAACTCCCCCTTCTCTCCCCCCATCCCCCCCCCCCCCACTAAAAAAAGGTCAGAACAGAGAGTAATGAGTAGACTTAGCTCTCTGGGGATGGAGCCTGTGCTTATTCACATGGCCCTTAAACCCAGTGTATGCTAGGGTCACTGAAAAATATACTGGGTCCCCCTGGAATCCTGTGCTCACTGGCCAGATTTAGTTCAGCATGTCTGCGAAATTTCTTCTGCGTACATTTGCTAGACCATAAAAAGTAATTTTTTTCTCTCGTCTTTATTTGTGATTTGAGCAACAAGTTTGATAGTTTTATAGAGGCCTGGGAGGCATCACTGCCATTTAGTTGATGGTGGCCAATGTTTACAAATGATTTTGGACTATTTCTCTAGATATCGACATGAACCTCCATCATTGCGTATCACATTGTAGACAGCATAGTGTCTGGATTGGGACAGTTTTCTGTGGGATTAAAGGAATGACGAATGTGATGATTGCCAATGACCTAATCACTAAATCTAATGGCCTCCTTATGGATTACCCAGAGATTTCCTTCAACTATATCCTGCAAGACTCCTCAAACTCCACATGTCAAAAAACAGAACTCTATCTTTCCTCCCAAATTTGCCTCTCTACCAAACCTCTCTTTTTCTAATTCCTATCATTCTTTCAGTAACACAGGTTAATAGCGTAGGACTCAGGGATGGGGAACCTGAAGCCATGTAGCTTCAAGGATGCAGGTTCCCCACCCCTGGTAGGTATTACTTTCTCTCCCATCTCACATATCCAATCAATTACAAAATCTTTTTGTCTTTAAACTTTTCTCCCATCCAACCCATTCTCTCCACCTATTTGCCCACTGCCCTAGTCCAGGACTTTGTAACTTATCACCTAGACTAGTGCAAAGTTCTCCTAATAGATTTCCTTGCCTCAAGTCTCTCCCTACCAGAATTTATCCTCCACGCTGCTTCCAAAGCAATTTTCCTTGAGCCTAGATTTGACCTACTCAATAAACTCCAGTGGTTCCCCAATGCCTTGTAGGATAAAATATAATCTCCTCTGTTGAACTTTTAAAGCCCTTGTAAAACATAGGTCCAAACTATCTTCCCAGCTCTTTTAGACATGACTTCCCCTTCCGCATTCTGTCATCTAGCCAAACTAGCCTTCTCTCTGTTCTTCACATGAAATTCCTCCTGTCTCTGTGCCTGGTTACTGACTGCCCTACCCCTCCATCCATGCCTATAGTGTACGTACTTCCTCTTTACTTCTGTGTCATGGTACCTAGTCTTCCTTCATCGCCTTCCACACGAAACGTCTAAATAACTGCCAGTGCCTTCCCTCTCAAAAGGTTTTTAATGACTTTGTATTGATTCACTTCATGTTTATGATGCAAATATTTATAGATGAACTTATTATGTGTTCTCTCATCAGAATGGGAGTTCCTTGCAAGTGAGGAATGTTTAGTTTCTGGCATATAGCAGGCACTCAATATTTGTTAGATTCTTCCTTTTCCCCCAGCACCTACCCATAATACCCATTGTAGAAAAGACACTTAATACATGGTTTCTTATACATCTTTTTAAAATTATTTTTTGAGGCAATAGGGGTTGACTTGCCTGGGGTTACATAGCTAGTAAGAGTCTGAGGCCAGATTTGAACTCCTGTTCTCCTGACTCCAGGGCAGTGCACCACCTAACTTCCACTAATAAATGCTTTCTTGCTTTTTTTGGTTCAGTATTCTTCCTACTTCGTGTCTCTGAGACATCTGATACTGTCCATTACTGTTCCTTCCTGAAAAACCTCTGCCTTTTTCTGGTTCTCCCCTTTGTGATACCTTTTATCTTCTTCTATGGCTCGTCTTTCTCTGTCCTAAATAGGAAATTCGCTGTGGTTCTGTCCTTGTCCTCCTCTTTCTATATTCTCTCATTTGGTGATTTCATCTACTTGAAATTTCCACCTTTTTCTTTTATGTAAACGACTCCCACATCTACATTTTTAGTCCTGACCTCAATCTAACTTCCAGATCCTTACCTCTAACTATCCCATCAAATTCTGCTTTTGGATACTACTATAATTCTACTAGTAGATTGTAAGATCCTTGAGGGTAGAGAGTATGCTATTTTTCATCTTTATTTCCCTACCTCCTAGAACAGCATATTTCATATAAGACGCAGTTACCTCTTGTTGAATTTGAGTCACCTTTGGCTCCTTCATTTTCTCAACATCTACATTCAATTAGTCCATCAATCAATGAGTATCTATTAAGCACCCACTAAGGGCCCAGCACCTGGTAATACAACAAGAAAAATGAAATGATGTCTGTCCTCAAGGAGGAGTCATCACAAAGTAATGTAAAGATAATTGCCTTTCCACATCTAGTGTTATTCTTGTCATCATTATTTGTGCTTTAAGTGCCCTAGGAGGTGTTTAAAAGGCAATAGAGAAAAAAATTGCATAGGAATCAATTCGAAAAATGCTAGACATTACTACCACAGTGATTCAGGCGCTTATTACTCTTTACCTAGACTATTATAGGAGTTTCTTAACCAGTTTTCTTATTCCTGACTCTCCCTCTCCAGACTATCTTAGACATGCTAACCGGATTGATCTTAAAACATAGAGTTGATCATATCAGCCCTGTCAAAAACCTTTAAAGTCCTTACTTCATATTTCTTGCCCTCTAAATGTGTGGGAGAGGTGTGCAGGGAGGGAAAGAGTTTGCAATTGAAAATAGAAATTTTCTCTCAAGTCAAATAGATACCTCTCCTGGACCATTGAAATATCCTTCTAACTGCTCTTCCTGTCTCAAGCCTCTTTCTATTTCAATCAATTGGTTAGAGAACCATCAAAGTGATTTTCCCAAATTGTAGGTCTGGCCATGTTACCCCATTTCTCAATAAACTCCATTGGTTTCTTAGTACCTATGGGATCAAATAGAAAGACATTTTTCCTAGCATTTAAAGCTCTTTACTACCTGGCTCCTTCTTACGCTTTCTATATTGCATTGTACTACCCTCCACACATTCTATAAATCCAGATATTTTGCCCTACTTTGATCTGGGCAATTTATATTTTTGTAAATATTCATCCATTTTACTTAAATTGCCAGATTTATTGGCACATAATTGGGCAAAATGGCTCCTAATGATTGCTTCAATTTCCTCTTCATTGGTGGTGAATTCACCCCTTTCATTTTTGATACTGGTAATTTGGTTTTCTTCTTTTTTTAAAAAAATCAAATTAACCAATGGTTTTATTCATTTATTTATTTTAAAAAACCAGCTCCTAGTTTATTTGGCTTCTTTCAAGACTCAGATCAAATTCCACCTAGGAGTTTCTTTCCAGTCCCTCTTGCCCCTGGTTGCTACAGCCTTCCCTCTAAGCTTATTTTCCATCAACTTGGCATGTATCTTATCCATAACTATTTATATGTTGTTTCACCCAGCAGAATGTTAGCTCTTTGAGTACAGGGAGTTTTAACTTTTCTTTTCTCTTTCTTTCTTTCTTTCTTTCTTTCTTTCTTTCTTTCTTTCTTTCCT
>NW_027185764.1:3319023-3331097 GCF_028583685.1 Petaurus breviceps papuanus
CTTCCTTCCTTCCTTCCTTCCTTCCTTCCTTCCTTCCTTCCTCATTTCCTCCCTCCCTTCCTCTCTCTCTTTCTCTTTCTCTTTTTCATATAAGCACTTAAATTGCTTGGTACACAGTAAACACTTAACAAATCCTTGTTCATGGATTGTCTAGATAAAACACACAGTCCTTAGCTTGCTGTTTAAGTCCCTGTGTGATGATTTGTCCTCAGTGTACCTTTTCAGACATCTCCCACTATTCTTCCCAGCCTCTGTTCTTTGGCCAAGCTGAGCTGTTTACCATGCCCTAAACAAGTCTAGGCTTTCAGACCTTCTTGTTTTTGTTCACATGATTTCTCCCTCCCCCTACCCCCCCAGCTTTCATAATCCATAAATCTGACTGCTAACACAGCCTCTTAAACCTAGATAAATCCATTAGGTATCTCCTTTACCCTCTACTGGTAATTTTATGAAAACGTATAACCTCAGCTATAAATCAAGATGGTAGATTTTTAATTTTTTTGAAATACGAAAAATTCTAGACGTTTCACTATTTGCTCCTTCAAAGCAGAAGAACTTTGGAGACTTACATTTCCTGGTTCTATTTGTTTCTGATGGTGGCAGTTGGTATGGTGAAATAAAGACTCATTTAGGAAACGGGAGCTGTCATAATACTGGTTCTGCCACCACCTAGCTGTGTTACCTTGAGCAAATTATTCTGCTTCTCCTTGTCTCTGCTTTCTCATCTGTAGAATAAAAAGGCTAGGTTAGATAGATAATCTGGTCTCTTCTAACTCTTAAGTTCTGGAATTCTAAATAAAGCCTAAATGGAAAAAAGTTTGATTGCAATTTGTATTCAATTATGGAGACAAGTGACCAGTCCTCACTAGGATTTTCCTGTGAGCTGCATCCAAGAGCACTTTAAGGATCCTTGCAAATGATTTGCACATAATTTACATGGGCCTGAACACCTCTATTTTGATCTCAAGCAGTTTCCAAGTGAAAATAATTACTCCCCCATGTCTCTTCTTGACCTTGTGCCTCTCATTCCCTTCACACCTCCTCACCGTCACTGACTTATGTGCCCCACATCAGAAGTATCCAGCACAGATGGAAAGGAGACATAGAATTGAGGAAGGAAGAGCTGGAGATGGGCAGGGTAGTATGAAGGTGGGGTAGAGTTGGGAGAAGAAAACCACTGACCCTGGATTCAGTGAGATTCAAATGCCCTGAATTTAAAACCTGCATCTGATGCTTACTACCTTGGGAAAGTCATGACTTCCTTGGGTCTAAATTTCTCTATCTGCCAAATGAAGGATTTGGACTAGATGGGCTCAGAGGTCTCCTCTAGCTATCAGTCTATGATAAACAGACCGTGGTTGGGTCACTGTTTTGCAGGACACTAATTCCTGTGAGAGGATACCACCCTGAAAGAACTACTCATTAGAGGTGAAAAATTAGAGGCGTTTGTTTTGGCTGAATGGGACCAGTGAAGCAACAAGTCAGGAGGCAGACATTGGCCCCAGCAAGCCTCGACTGCCAGACCAATGAGCAGAAAGAATACATCAGAAACCATGGAATCCTCCTTTACTGGGGAGTGCAGTTTGCTTGGGTCCTTAGAGAAGCAGCAGCGGATCAAAGTGTGACATAATCGCCTTCTTGGAAGGGGCTGGCTGGACTGTGTGCCATTTTCGGAAAGTGAGGGTGACACATGAAAAATGACAGACTGCTCGGAAAGAGTTATGTAAAAACCTCCTAACCCTTTTCTGCTAATTCTCTCCAAGGCAGAACAAGAGGACAGGAAAGCCCAGGCATTAATCTGTGGGTTCCTGCTAATCCAGATGCAAGAAGAATCATATCTATGGAGTGCTCGAAAGCAAATTTGTCTGATCCCTCTGGAATTGTGCAACGAGATGAAATCTTACATTCCATCTGTGGTTTAGAGGCAAAAAGTCACTTCTTGTACCCAGCTGAGAGACCTGGGAAGCACAATAATGCAGACGCTGTAAGATGTTGGATGTAATGTAAGATACTGAAAAATCCTTTAGTAGGCAATAGAGAAAAAATGCATGGAAAACAGTTCTCAATATGCTAGAGAAGTCATACGGAAAAAATCTCAGGAAGGTGCTGGAAGTTTTTTAGGAGCATGGGAAGATAAAGATTTGGTTATATAGCCATTATAATTGCATTTAAGTCTTACAAAATCAGGTTATTTACTTTATCACAAAATCAGAAAATTGTGGAGCTGGAAGAGAACTGAGAACTCTATCATCTAGTCTACCCTTGAAGCTGACACCCAGAGAGGGAAAATAACATTCTTAAGATCACACAGTCTTGCAGACCAGAGATATCAAACTCACACCTAGAAATCTCCAGAGTACAGCCTGAGCCAGATTAAAATGTTATTGGAAAATGTTTAACAAAATAAACAAAAATACAATACAACAGGGGCGACTAGGTGACACAGTGAATAGAGCACCAGCCCTGGAGTCAGGAGGACCTGAGTTCAAATCCGACTTCAGACACTTGACACACTTACTAGTCATGTGACCTTGGGCAAGTCACGTAACCCCAATTGCCCTGCCCTCCCCCTTCCAAAAAAAAAGCAAGAAAAAAATACAATACCACATAAATCATGTTTAATTTGTGTTTTTCTAAGTCAATATTTAGCCCACAGGGTTCCTTTTCTACTTGAGGTTGATGTCACTACTGTAGACTGATTAGTAGAACCCAGGGCTCCTGCCTCCTATCACAGTGCTGAAATTGAATTAATGAACAAATTAATCATTTACAGTCCAATGTCTTCACAAAGAAAGAATAGCATGGCGTATTAGAAAGAATGTGTGATATAGAGTCAGAGAATCTGTTTTTTAAGTCCTTTATCTGTTACTACCTGTGTGACCTTGGGAAGGTCATTGTCATTTAAGCTCTCTGAGCTTCAGTTTTATATATAAAATGAGTCGGTAGAACTAGATTTCTATTTCGACTCTAAATATTATAATTCATGCCTACACTCATTTCTTTTTAAAAAATAAGATCATTAAATTACCAGATCAAGAAAATTATATGTAAACATACAATATATGTCAAGGAAATTGTATGTGTAATATACATGTGTTTTATATATAATTTTCTTGATACATAATATCTAATGAATGTAATGTTAACATTATTATATTTAATTATATATTTGTATGAAATACTTCTATATAATTAATGTTATATAATAACATATATGAATATCTGTTTCTTGATATATATGTTAGTTTTGCATAGATGCAAAATAGATATAATTTTCTTGATCTACTGCCTTAAATAGGTATATATGTGTATATGTACACCCACATACATATACATGTATACACACATTAACATATTACATACACATTTGTGTGTACTGACAAGTAGTTAGGTGGCTCAGTGCATAGAATGCTGGGCCTGGAGTAAGGAAGATCTGAGTTCAAATGTGACCTCACTCAAATATTAACTGTGCAACCCTGGGCAAGTCCCTTAACCTCTGTCTGCCTTGGTTTCCCTATCTGCAAAATGGGGACAATAATGTTGCCTGCTTCTCAGATTAAATTTGTAAAGCAGTTTGCAAACCTTAAAGCACTATATAAATGATAGTTATTGTTAATAAAATAATAGATTAGATTCTAATAAATGACCATTTAACTTTTGCTTCTGCTCTTCTGGATTTTGCATTCTTAAGTTCGATGGCCATTTTAAAATATGGAACATTGTGTGCTGAAGTGGTACCGCTCAAAAGAGACCAAGCTTAATACAGAGCATTTAGCTTACACACAGAAGATTTTAGATAAGACTGACCATTCTGAACTAATCTTAGCCCTACCAATTAATCATTCAATTATTATAATTAAATAAAATATTAATAACCTGATTATAGGTGATAGAAAAGAAAATTAAGTGTAAATAATCAAGTACCAAAAGTAATTAATGAAAGATCAATTGAAGTATAAAAGAACCCAACCTTATTCTTATGCCTTTGCATAATGATTTCGCTGGTTCCACAATCACTGTTGAAGAAAACTGATCACTATAAAAATACTGGAAGATCTGTTCCATTTTACATTGTGTCATCCTCTTTCCGGTTTCCTTTAGAAATGCTCTCAGGATAATATGGGCTGGATTTTATGGGGAACTTGGTGCTTATTCAGAGCTACCTGTTTAAGAGGAAAGAACACTCAATCTGGCATCATGTACTCCAGCTTCAAATTCTGCCTTTAACTGTATTACATTATGGTTTATATTATATTACATTACATTACATTAACTATTACATAATGCATCACATTAACATAGGCAAGACATTTTATCCCCATGGCCTAGTTTCCTCATTTATAAAAAGGTATTAAAATAATTATACCTTGTTGTTCAGTCATTTTCAGGCATATCTGTCTTGTCTTGACCCCACTTGGGGTTTTCTGGGCAAAGACATTAGAGTAATTTGTCATTTCCTTCTCCAGTTCTTTTAACATATGAGTTAAGTGACATACCCTGGGTCACACAGCTAGGAAGTGTCTGAAGCCAGATTTGATCCCAGGGAGATGAGTCTTTCTGACTCCAGGCCTGGAACTCTATCAGTTGTGCCACCTATCTGCCCTAAAGCTACATTTATAAAATGGTGATAATCATGCTTATATGTTAAACTTAGGGGTATGATAGAAGAAGTCCATTGTAATAGTGAAGCCTTATATAACCATGAGTTAAGTATAATATAGGGCAGAAAGGTGGTGCAGTGAATAGAGAGCCTTTCCTGGAGTCATCATCTTCAAGAGTTCAAATCTGACCCCAGACACTTACTCTGTGACCCTGGGCAAGTCATTTCACTCTATTTGCCTCAGTTTCCTTATCTGTAAAATGAGCTGTAGAAGGAAATGGCAAAACACTCCAGTATCTTTTCTGAGAAAATTCCAAATGGGGTCATGAAGAGTCAGATACAACTGATAAAATAACTGAATAACGACAATAAATTACATTATAGTTGGTACTTCATAAATATTTGTCCAGTGGATGAATACTTATTGGTCATGAAGAATATTGTGAAAGTGTGGGTGACTGAGTGAATTTACCACTCACTATTTAAAAAAAATTCTAAGTATTTTTTCAACTTAAATATATGTTCTAGGCAACAGACAAATGTGATTTGCAAGAAGTGAGAGCTCTTAGAAGAAAGGTGGCCTTAAAACTGGTACTGATTGTTTTTTTTTTTACCTCCTTGTCTTCTATTACCTTCCTCAACGATTTTAGATGAGCTGGGCTCAATTCTCCTTCTTCTCCTGGCAAAGAGGGTAGGAGATGGGCCTGTATGCCTGGACACACAGATACTCATAGGCCCCATTACTCTACATGTAGCTAGTTAAGAGCATGCTGCATTCTTCTTCTGTGAGGGACTAGCTTTTTGAATTAAAGACAAGAGTGAAGGGTCATGGAATAAGCATTGAACTTGGAGTCAGAAAAGCTTGCATTCAAATTCCTGCTGGTAGTAGCCACGTAAGCTTGGACAAATCACTTCAACTCTTTGAACCTCACTTTCCAAATTGATAAAATAATGCTTTCACTACCTATGAAAGTTGTTGTGAGGAAAGTGCCTTAGAAGCTATCAAGGGTCACAGAAATGTGAACTCATTCTTACTTGAAGACATATTTTGTGTTCTTTCTCAACATCCATCATTTTCAACAAATAATCAGAGGGACAATGTGTAATGGAAGAATCTCCCATATAACTCAACTCATTATTGTCTGGTGGTTTAAAATGAGAACCCATGGCTTGTACTAGATTTGGAAGAAAGCAGAAACCAAACCAGGGAGTATACCACGGGTGTTACAGCCAGTCCCAACTAGCAGGCATGTTGTCATGTCTGGCCATCTGTAGCCCATTGATGGCTTTCTGTGTGAGATCCAGGCCATAAGTAATGCAATAGTCTAGACAGGAGGTAACAAACATGTTGACCTTTTGGACAAGATTCATCTTTTTTTTTTTGCAGGAAGCATTTCTAGTTTTCAGTTTTAGATGGGAGTCCAGGGACAAAGAATTGGCCTCCTAGTTTCATCATTTATGAATATAACCGGCTTTATATGTCCACTCCACCCAATCCAGGATGTTAAGTAGCATTGTTCGGATCATATGATTTTGAGCTAAATGAGACTTTGAAGATCATCCAGCCCAATGACTTTATTTTACAGATGAGGAAACTGAGACCTGGAGAGTTTAAGGGCATTGGCTAGTTATACTTATTATCATCTAATGAGTAGCAGCTGATGTTCCATCCCCGATCTTTGGACCTCCAGTCCTATTCTCTTTTCGTCATGCCATGTTGCTTCTTGGCTGGAAAGATGTATATCTAGAAAGTGACAGTGATGAACATAGTCCAACCTATTTATTTTTAATATGAGGAAACTGAGGCCTAGGGAGGGTAGTTGCCCAATGTTATAAGGTAGTAAATGGTAGAGGTGGGAGGTTCTTTTTCTTCAGGTTTGTGCCTATAGGTGGGTCATAGAACCATAGACCCAGAGCTGGAAAAAACCTTAGAGGTCATTTGACCAAATGCCTTCATTTTACAAATGAGGAAACAAAAACCCATAAAAGTGAAGTGACTTGCTCAAGGCACTAAGGGCCAGAGATGGAATTTGAACCTATATCCTCTAATTCCAAATCTAAATGCTCTTTCTGTGGATTTTTTTTTTTTGAGGATATGATTATACTTTAGGAAACAGGTTCAATTTGACCCAATGAATATCTCCTTCAAGAAGGAAGAGATAATGGGAGCAGCTAGGTGGCACGGTGAATAGAGCATTGGCCCTGGAGTCAGGAGGACCTGAGTTCAAATCCAGCCTCAGACACTTCACACTTACTAGCCATGTGACCTTCAGCAAGTCCCTTAACCACAATTTCCCTGCCTTTCCCTTTCCAAAAACACACACAAAAAAAATCCCAAAAAACAAAAAGAAGGAAGCAATGATGATTCAAGATGTCAGATTCTGTGTCAAACATTTCCCACCCCCACCCTGCCCAGCTCTCTGATTTTATTAGGGTAGCTGGGTGGTGAAATAGATAGAAGGCAGGGCCTGGAGTTGAGTTCAAATCCAGCCTCTGACACTTATTTTTTTTTAAAGCTATCGGGGTTAAGTAACTTGCTCAAGGTTACACGGCCAGTTGTTTCTGGGTGGGTGCTAAGTGTCTGAGCCCGGGATTCGATCTCCAGGTCGTCCCGAACCTGGAGCTGGTGCTCTTACTCGTTGTGCTACCTGGCCACCCCCCTCCGACACTTATTAGCTGTGTGACCCTGGGCAAATCACTTTACCCTGTTTGCCTCAGTTTCCTCATCTGAAGAATGAGATGGAGAAAGAGATGGCGAATCACACCAGTATCTTTGCTAAGAAAACCCCTAAAGGGGTCATAAAGAGCTGGACACAACTGAAAATAACTAAACAACAAAATAAAAGATTTATTGGTAGAAGGAACTTTTAGTGAGGAAATTCCTTCCACCAATGAATGTTGGTAACTGTTTGTTGCCTGAGGCGTTGAAGGTTAGATAACTTGTCCATAGTTGCACAGCAGGTTGGTATCAGAGCCATGTCTTGAACATAGGCCTTGACTCCAAGACTGGCCTTCCTGCCAGGCTACTCTCATAAGGCAGATATTAAATTTAAATGATATGTCCAGCTTCCTCTTAGATTATGAAAACAATTCTAGCCATATCAAAAGGTGAATTATCATCTTACTTTGATCTGATGTGAGGGAATCAGTGATTACCCCCAAAAGGGAACAGGAACTGCTTAGTTTTAAGGGAAAATAGAGGCATAGGAGCAGCAGGTAAACATCTTAACTCCATTTAGACACTACACAGGATCAAGTATCTCTTTGGTGCCTGCTAGAGGCATGAAAGAAAATAAATTGAGCAACTTGGTGTTAAGGCGCTTTTGAGGACACTAAATATAGCTTTAGGTCCTGCAGAAATTTTTTCTTCTGAATTTCTTCATTGGGATCTTAAAATCTATAAAAGCACACAGAGAAAACAATATGTGTTATCTTGTATACTCAAGGCCAGAGCATTTGCAAAGAACGTTTTTTCATTTTGCATCAGTTTGTCAATGTATTGTCTCTATATATGTTTTCACTTCATTTTTTTTTTTTGGCTTTTTGGAGGGCAGTTGGGGTTAAGTGACTTGCCCAAGGTCACATGGCTAGTTTTTTGTGTTAAGTGTTTGAGGTCGAATTTGAACTCAGATCCTCTTGACTCCAGGGCCAGTGCTCTATTCACTGCTCCACCTGGCCGCCCCACTACATATGTTTTCAAAGTCACAATTTTCAAACCCAAAACTTATATGATAGATGAAGCTTATATAAAAACCCACCATTAAAAAAACCAACCCCAGTCATCCTCAAGTCATTTCTTTTTTTATATTTCTTTCCTTTTCTCTCTTTTTTCTTTCTCTCCCTTCCATTCTCCTCCTCCTCCTTATCTTCTTCCTCTTCCTCTCCTCCTCCTCCTCCTCCTCCTTCTCTTCCTCCTCCTCCTCCTTCTTCTTTCCCTTCTCCTCCATCTTTTTCTCCTCCTCTTCCTTCTCCTCCTCCTCTCCTTCTTCCTCTTCTTCTTTTTCTTCTACATCAGTCAGTTTGCCTTTTGTTTGAATATTGCTTAATAATAACAAAAGAAAAAAAAACAAGAAAAAATTATTACAGATTAGGTGTTTGGTTCTTTGATTTCCATTTCAGGGTTCAGTCTACTTTGGTGGAGCATTCCTACAAGTGTTTTCATCTCTGTGTTAGGGAACTTGGGGGTTAGTAACACAGTGTTGTAGTCAAATTCTTCATTAAGTGAGAATGGCTGAACTTTGACCCCCAGGCACCTCCTTCAAATGCCTCAATGTAGGTTGTTCTGTTGGCCAGGTCTTCAGCTCAACGTGAGAATGCTGCTCAAAATGAAGGAGTATATCCTGAGGTAGGAAAATGTACATTCTTTTCTACCTCCCCTGGAAGCAGTAGCAAGTCTGAGCTCACCTTGTGGTTGGTTTCTTCCTCTAAGTCCACGTCTTCCAGTTTCTAGGAAATTGCCGGCTTTCATTTTTCTTGCCTGATTTAGGTCATCTTGAATGGAAATGCCAACTTTCTGGCCTTCCTCGATGACAATCTGCTCTTCCTCTTGAGGTAGAGGACTGAAAGATACTCATTCCTGATGTGCTGACCACAAGGAAACACTAGAGTGGCCAAGCTGATTCCTGAACGGTGTGCTTCAGGTGTGTGGTTCTCAATCACTTTGTGATCTTGTGAAAGATGAATGAAAGTGTTCAACAATTCTGCATATATCTGTTGGTGGCAATTAATAAACTGATCCAGTGCTTTGTCAGTTAGCTGTTCTTTATCCAAGATCCCCAGTCTTAATAACTGAACAGACATATTTATTTGAAGAACCTCTTTCTCTACTTTTTTTTGCAATTTTTTGCCATTTCAGTCACTGTTCTGAGGCCCCTCTGTTCCTCTTGATAAGAGAAGAGTCCAGGCTTCCTTCCCTCCAGGAACAGGGGGAAGCCTATGCTGCCAATTAGTAATGCATCCCTGAATCCTCAAGTCACTTCTTAAAGGAAAGATGGTGCCATAGACTTTGACTTTTGGGGGGGGCTTTTTTTGAGGGAGGGCAATTGGGGTTAAGTGACTTGCCCAAGGTCACATGGCTAGTTAAGTGTTAAGTGACTGAGGCCGGATTTGAACTCACATCCTCCTGACTCCAGGGCTGGTGCTCTGTTTACTGTGCCACCTAGCCACTCCATAGACTTTGACTTTTAATAAGTGGTGATGGGAATTTTAAGGCCTCCAGAAAAGTTCTACTCATTGTGTCATGGCAGTAACTCTAGTTCTCAGAGGCTATGCAAGAATAAGGCGAGAGCTTTGTTTGGTTTGATCACGTTGAAAAGGGTGTGGATATATTCTTAGAGACAGGCTTCTCAAGACCCTGTCTGAGTATGGAGAAGCTCCTTACCAGCAGACTGATCACTTCTTGATCAATTTGTTGCCCATGGCAAGCCATGAAACAGAAACATACACAAAATGGCCCTCAGTCCTATGTGACTGCCTTCCACCTTCATAGAGAGATACTGAAAAGGTGCAAATCTTGCTAAGAAACATAATTTTTAGGTTATCTATGGATATTTACTTAACTGTTATTGTATCTTAAGATATAAGGTCATTGGAGCTAAATGTAAGGGAGTTCACAAGTTCCCCTTGGACAACAATAGCTAGCCATTTATGTAGCCCTTTGAGGTTCACAAAGAACATTACCTTTATCAACTCATTTCAACCTTGCAACAGCTCTATGGTTAGGTTCTATTGCTAGGAAGGAAGGAAACAATCATTTAAGTGCTTATTATCTTCCAGGCACCATACTGAGCTCTGAGAGGGGAATAAAGACTAGGCTGGGATCCTCCATGAGATGGAGGCTCCATGGAAAACCCACCAGTGGGAAAAAGGGACAGCTCTTACAGATGGATATTTCATGTTGAGGATGCCACAAGGGTAGCTGTATATTCTAGGATGAGGAGACCCCAGGTGCTGAGGGAAGTTTCAAGATGAGAAGGGCATGACTTAGAAGTCCAAAAGTCAACAACAGGGCTAGGATGGGAATAAAGACCAGTCTGAGCTTCTATACAAAATGGAGGTTCCAGAAGTAACTCACCAATGGAGAGAGGGCAAACCTTACAGGAGTGGAAACTGAGAGTCAGAGAAGCAAAGTAAGTTGTTCAGGGTCACACAAGCTATGAAGTGTCTGAGGCAGGATCTGAACTCTTCCTGACTCCAAATTCAGAGCTCTACCATGCTTTGTTACACATGCCTGGGAGAGTCAAATAAAGGAGTTGGTTTTATCAAGTGTCCAAAAACAATAAGAAACAATTTCATGGGATACGAGGTCATCTCATATTGCAGAATGCGTGATGAGAATTTGCAAAAATGCCACCATGAAAATAGTTGTGGCTTATGGTCAATGTCTATAGCAGAGGATGAGGAAGCAGAGAATGAAGAACTGGAGTAGACATTCCAAATAAAATGAACATGTCATTTATTTCTCAATATCTTTAGTGGAAAAGTACATGTAAGGGAGGGAAAAAACTGTTTTGAAAATATGCCTGTGAATTTGTTCTTTTTCTAGGTTTTTTAAACAAAAGGAGAGATTAATAAAATTGAAATTAAGAAAATATACATGTGGTTCAAGAATAGAAACTCCAAACAGAAGACTTTACATCTATGCAACATAAATGTATTCTTCAATGGGCATGATGGAAAAAAGAAGGCATGGGAAACCCACATAATATCACAGTCACAAAAGGAAATTAGCTATGTCTTTACAGAAAGAAGATAAGTTATTTTTCTTGTGGGAGCCATTATTTATACAATTGTTCCTGCATAGTCAAACCATCTACTTGTTAGCAAAATAAGAAGTGTCAAAAATATAAATAAAATGTTCTGTCCAATCCAAACAATTTTAACCTGATGTAGTCAAACAAATTAGTGACACTGGAGAATGGATAAAAGAGCAGATATAAACATAGACTATCAGAATTTCTTAGTAACTTAATGATGCCAAGTAATTGCCTCAGCGAGGAAGCCAAAAGAACCCTAAGATAGCTAGAAAAACTAGATTTTCTTGCCAAGACATCTAAAAATCAAAGGCAACATGGTTTTAAACAATAAACTTATTTGTAAAATTGTTCTGAAGAGGATGCTGGAATATTATAAACTCTATCACCTCATAAAACAATAGAAACTTAGAAGAATAAGTTCAATGAAAGCTTTGCTTGAGATATCGATATACTCATATTTCCAAAAGCATTTGTGAATGAAACTTGACTGAGGACAACAAACAGACAAAACCAAAACCAAACAAAGACCTCCAAAGTCTATTACCGCTTTAATAAGGAGCTCTTTTTCCCGCCAACATCAATGTCAATACACCTCTACTTAATGGACTCAACCTAGTGCTTGATGAAAAAAAAGTGACATTAACAAAAACAAAGATGTCAGAAGAGCATCTGGCCAAGATCAATTTTACAAAGAGGAGGCCTGTGCTGCAAACCACACA
>NW_027185764.1:3331197-3344415 GCF_028583685.1 Petaurus breviceps papuanus
GCTTTTTGGAGGGCAATTGGGGTTAAGTGACTTGCTCAAGGTCACATGGCTAGTTTTTGTGTTAAGTGTCTGAGGCCGGATTTGAACTCAGGTCTTCCTGACTCCAGAGCCAGTGCTCTATTCACTGTGCCACCTAGCCGCCCCCAAACCACACAGTTTTAAAGGAATTAAAGAAACCCTTTGTTGAGATATCTGCAAGGAGGGGATGATAATGAAAGTATTGGAAAAATTATAGGTGTTATTACAACTGAAAAAAGGCAATTGAGAGGACATCAATAAATATTGACCCATAGGCCCATTTTCTCCTCTACAAAATCTTTGAGAATGATCTATGCTAGAATCTCGGGTATATTTTATAAATATTATGAAGGAACAGTCTTTGGCACCAATATTATCTAATAGACGACTTCTTTGTAGTGACCCAATTGACTGAAAGGTGGAGAGAATACAAGATGTGCTTATTGTTTACTGACAAAAAAAGCATCTGATTTAGTAAGGGAGAACATTTAGATTTAATAGAGTCTAATCCAATGAGGTATCTCTCATGAACGTCTTAAAATAATGAAAGATTCCTTTAATGTGTGTAACAATAGATACTTTTTGTTTAATGCCATGATTATTAGTTCCAAATTTGGTATTAAACATAGCAGCATATGCTTGTCATTGCTGTGGATTATATCCAGACAGAAGACTGATTTCATACAGATCAGGGGTTCTTAACATTTTTGTGTGTGGATCATGCCCCTTTGTCTATCTGGTGAAACCTGTTGACCCCTTTCCCTGAATAATATTTTTAGATGCATAAAATAAATACATTAAGATTAGAAGGGAAGTGAATTGCATTAAAATATAGTTGTTAAATGTTTCTAAAAAATCAAGTTTATGTACCCCAGGTTGAGAATTGCTGATCCTACTGATAAGGTTTTCCAAGGGCTCTTTTTTTTTTTTCGGAGGACGTTGTGTTGATTATATTAAAAAAATGAGATTTTGATTGATGTAAGTGAGTTTGACTTAATAATCCATGTGCAGAAAATATCCAAATGGATGAAGAATGTCTATTGTCCAAAGATTTGTAACTGAATAGAACATTGAGCTGATCTATCATTACAGTGTGTCTTCTGCAGATGGACAAAGAGCTGGCCCCAGATTTGAAGAGAGTGGGTCAGATTGTATTTGGGGACTTGCCCAGTATAATCATTCAAGTTCATTGGGATATGAATTGTATTTCATTATATTGTTTCCTGAGAAGTAGCATGGTATAGTGGTTAGAGGACTGTAATAATAGTAGCAATAATTATCATAATAATGAGAGCAGCAATAATGATAAGCAGCTAGACAGTGCAATGGATACAATGTTGGGCATGGAGTCAGAAAGACCTGAGTTCAAATCCAATCTTAGGCACTTACTAGCTGTGTGATCTTGGGCAGGTCACTTAGCCTCTGTTTGTCTCAATTTACTCAACTGTAAAATGGATAATTGTGAGGATAATATTTGTAATGTGTTCAGCATATTATGGGCCTGGCACATAGTGGATATTATATAAATACCAGCTACTACAATTATTGCTATTTTCGTCAATGACCTCACTTCTGAAACAACAACAAAACTCTATCTTTTTAACATTAATATTCCTATAGTGATATCATTTGATTGTAAAATATGTAATCAATTTTTAAAGAATCAAAGTTGAAGTTCAATGGAGAAGGACCTTGTAGAGCCCAGGTAAGTATTATGAATGCTGGAGTAATCGTCAGGAAGATCTGGGTTTTAATTTTTCCTCTGATATTAAATACTTGTATGGCCATCAGCAAGTTATTTGACCTTTCTGTGACTCAGTTTCCTCATGAAATGAGAATTATAGTCCCTGCTTCATTGTGTTGCTGTGAGGCTTAAATGAGGTAATATATCTAATATACTTTGCAAACTTTTAAGTTCCATATGTGTTTTTGTTATTACTGTTATTACTGGCGGTGGTAGTGTTATTGTTGTTGCTGCTATGGTGGCCATAAATTGACCGCAGCACATTTGCACAATGATTTTTGTTGATTAAATGGCATAAGGGCAGCGAGGTGGAGCCATAGTGCACAGAGCGCTGGGCCTGGAATCAGGAAGACACATCTTCCTTATATCAAATCTGGCCTCAGACACTTACTAGCTGTGTGATCCTGGGCAAGTCACTTAACTCTGCCTCAGTTTCTTCATCTGTAAAATGGACTGGAGAAGGAAATGACAAGCCACTCTAGTATCTTTGCCAAGAAAACTTCAAATGGGGTTAAGAAAGAGTTGGACACAATTGAAATGACTAAACAACACGATGGCACAAAGGACATCATCCAAGAGATGTATGACTGATTACGCTGTCATTTAGTGATGGGCAGCCTTCATGCTTTTCTGGTATCCATATGATATTGTAAATCCTAGAAGCCTTCTCACATATCGAATTCACACTCCAGGCAACCTGACCCACTCAGCTAACCCCCTTTATGGAGAATCTATGGAGGGACACAGACAATAATAGTTCAAAAGAATGAGAATTCATCGATGGATTGTTGTCTACCCATAGGATGGATTTCTACCCATTGATGATATCATAGATTTACTTAAAACTTAATATATTGAAACATTTTTAAAAGGAGGACCTGATGTTGGACACATGCTTTAAAATTTTTCATTTACATAAAGTATTATTGATTGAATTTAATTCTATTTCATTAATTCAGGCAAATATTTATTAAGTACCTACTATGTTCAGAGCATTGTGGATATAAAGATGAAAAATGCCATATTCATGGCCCTCAAGGAGGTTTAATATAATAAAGGGGATGCAATGAGTAAAAACATATGTCTAATGCAAGACAAAACATGATATAGACAAAAGAAAAGAATCAGGACAGTGTTCTAGGAGAATTTAGGAAGGAGAGATCACTTTCACGGGGAAAGTTAATGAAGTGGGTGACACCTAAGAAAAAAAGGAAAGAAGTAGGAAGGAATCATCTGTTTTTTTCTCAAATACCTCCAGAGAGGTGGAGGTGGAGGTGGAGGATGGGGGAGGGGCTTACAGGGAGAAGGACTCACAATTCTCTCTTCTTTTGGTTGACTTAAACTTTTCACAAAGTTTTTCCTCTATCAAATCTACATTTTATGTTTTCCAACTTCCACTTATTACTTCTCCTTCTACCCTTTGGCTCTAAGCAGAAGCATCCAATTCTTATTCCACATGACAGCCCTGGAAACAATGTAAGGCAGCTACCAAGGTCCTCTCTGACCTTCGATTTGCGGGCTAAATGTTAACAATGTATTTGGTCCATTTTCATCTAGCATGACCTGGAGGCCCTTCCAGACTAGTTTGACTCCTTTGGATCTTCCCCATTCTTTACCCTGGTGATGTCATTAGTCTTTTGTGAAAATTGCAGATAAACAAAAACAATGAAAATGACAACATCTTATCACTGCATTTTCTTTTATTTAAAAAAAATTATTTTTAATTTCTGGAATAAAACAAACATTTCCATAACATAGTACAATAAAAAAAAGATGAGTGCACATGAAACTGCAAATCTACTATATACAACTTGCTATTTTTTTTTCAAATATATGGCATTATCATGTAATTTTTTTCCTTTTTTTACTTCCTTCCCCCCAACTCTAGAGGTGACTTCTGTTAGATACAAATAGGTATAATATATATGTATACAGACATATACATATGTATATGTGTATGTTTATATACACATACATATATACACATTTATTTGAATATGTATATATGTGTGACACATATATATGTAAAATTATTCTACCTACTTCTATTTATCAGTTTTTTTCAGATGCAGATAGCATCTTTCTTCATATGTCCTTTATTATTTTTTTTCTTTTTGGTTAAGTGACTTGCCCAAGGTCACACGGCTAGTTTTTGTGTTAAGTGTCTGAGGCTGGATTTAAACTTAGTTCCTCATGACTCCAGGGCTGGTGCTCTATTCACTGTGCCATCTAGCCACCCCTCTTCATAAGTCCTTTATAGTTAATTTGGGAATTTTCTAATAGCACAGTGCCCAGAAGACCTTAGAAGAAGCTTTAATTTTATTTAAGATGATTCCCTTTAAGATCTGTTTCTGCTGCTTCATCTCTATGTGATTGAATGATACTAACTACTCTTTCAGAATTATCCCTATAAAATGTTTTCATTGAATTTTAAAAGTTAGCCTCTGGTAAAATGACACTTGGGATTTGGCAAAGATCTAGTTTCTTAAAAAAAAAAGTAAATTAAAATCTCCTGGTGATAAGTCAATGAGACCTGACCAGACATGGGGCCTACTGCAAAATAAGGGTCTTGGGCTAGATGGACTTAGGAAGTCCTTTTTAGCTTTAATTAAAGCTATGACCCAGTTATTATACTATTCCTTTCCCCTTTGTAGAATGAGATTTAAGAAACACAAAAACTGTCATAGAAATGGTTTAATATTGACATGAATCCTCCTCTTCATCTTTAATGACCTAGTGATATATGTTTAATAGGCAATCTGAAAATGACATTCAATAAATTAATTTGGAAAAGATTTGCACGTGGACGGTCTATGGATCTGAGCCTTCCATTCACTAGGTGAGGTGCAATCTGCTTAGGCATTTCAATGAAAAAAACCCAACCTACCAGCTTGTAAATGAAGTGTCCCAGATAGGAGACACCACGGTGAGGGGCAGATGGAGCTGATCACAAAACAGTAGTTTAATGAGGTGACAGCACATGATCTTCATGTTCTTTACCGCCTTGTCCCAAACATTTGTCTATGGTTACGCTTATAGCATAACTTGCTTCTGGCTCAGGGACAGCTCTGGCCTTAGCTTACAATATTACTAGTGATCTTATGTGAAGCAGAGTTGTTCCATGTCTGGGCTGGGATTTTCCTGTACATCTGGATTATGTCTAAACAATAATATTTTTTGCCTAAGGGTGTTGATACCCTGGGAAATAGGAGTGATAACAATGCTTAGATGGAGCTAAAGATATCTAAAAAGTCCTTAACTATTTTTGAGCATTAATACTATGTAAATTGGACATGTCAACCTGATTAAAAAAAATACTCATTGAGCCTAATGAACATTTTGCAGTCATCAAAACAACTCTGGTTAAAAACGAACTTGATACTTACCAGCCTTGTGACCTTGGGCAAATCTCTTAAGCTGATTGCCCTGCCCTCCCCCCTCCAAAAAGCAAAAAAAAAAAAAAAGAAAAAAAGAAAATGAACTTGAAAATGGGGCAGTGCCAAGACAGAGGGCAATAAGAAGTACTGTGGGCTTTCCTCCACTCCAACCAGGTCAAGAAAATGTGCTAGACCAAATCCTGATTGGGAAATCCAAGAAAAAAAATATCACAATGAATCATTTTTCCAGACTAGGTTGACATAGTGAGACTGAGAAATCTTACAGACACTGGGGATGGGGTCTGTCCAGGAGAGTGGAACATTCCAGCACAGGAATATTAGTCAGTTGGTAAATCATTAAATATTTGTTAAACACCTTCTTACTGTGTATGAATCATTATGCTAAGCACTGAGGATGCAAGGAAAGGTAAAAGACAATCCTTGCCCTCAAGGAGCTCACAGTCTAAAGGAGAGACAACAACCAAACAATTCTGTACCAATTATTTATATAAGGGATAAATTGGCTATAATCAACAAAGAAAAGTCAGTAGAATTAAGATGGATTAGGAAAGGCTTTCTATAGAAGGGGAGATTTTAACTGGGACTTGAAGTATCCTAGGGAAACCAGAAGGTAGAAAAGAGGAGAGAACATACCAGGCATGGAGGACAGAGTTGGGGGATGGAGTGTCTTGCTCAAGGAACAACTTGCAATAACAACTACCCACAACAAAGTGGGGTTAGGTTATGAAGGGTTTTGAATGTCAAACAGGATTTTTATATTTTTATCCTGAAAGTGATAGGGGTCACTGAAATTTATTGAGAGGGAAGGAGAGAGAGACAGACAGAGAGAGAGAGAAAGAGAGAGAGAGAGAGAGACAGACAGACAGAGACAGACAGACAGAGAGAGAGACAGACAGAGAGAGAAACAGAGAGACAGAGAGAGAGAGAGAGAGAGAGAGAGAGAGAGAGAGAGAGAGAGAGACAGAAAGAGAGAGAGAGAGAGTGTGTGTGTGAGACCCCTGGCCTCTTGCTCTGGCACTAGGTACAAGAAAAGTTCCATATCCAGCATAGAGAGACCAAATTGTAGAGAGTAGTAATAGGCATCAGCTGACAGTTCTGTCACTACCTAGCTCTGGGTCACAGATTCAGGGTAGACTGAAAAAAGGATCTACAACTAAGGCCAACATTGCAGCATGAAAAGTGGTGATGGGTCCTATACTATGTACCAAGCAAAAAGCAAATTCAAAGGAAAGAAGCAGCTTTGTGACTCTGACCCTAGAAATGAAGTGGGATCTCAGTTCTAGCTTCCAGGAGAGTCTGAAGCCTGTAGAGGAATGATCAGGACAGGAGTCCCAGACCAAAGTTCTGTCACTCTGATCAAGAACTTTCCAGCTGACTGATATTGGCTGAGTCCAGCGACAGTGCCTCGGAACTTTAAATGCAGCAAGCCCACAGGAGTGTTGCTCATATCCAAACCTAAGTAAGGAGCTATGAAGGGTTCTAACTATGATGTGCAGCAATTATACTTTTCCTTGGTTCAGACTATATCAGAAACCCTGAGAGCTTGCAGATCCCTCACATGTGCTATTCCTGAGATCTGGAATTACACAATGCGTAATATCCCAGGAAAGCAGCAGCAGGATTAGTGTGGTCAGTCCCTCGGGAAGGGCACAGAGCCCTGTCTTAACAAGTTCAAAGGTAGAAATTATCTTGGAAAAATGAGAAAATAAAAAAAAAAGAATGCCATAACAGAAGGCTATTATGGTGACAGGGTCAAAAAGCCATAGTGGGCAACTTCAGAACATACCAAGTTTGGATGCAAATTCAACTAGAATTCCTGATAGAGATGAAATAAGAGTTTAAAAAAAAGACTAAAATTATTTTATAAATGAGATGAGAATGCTAGAAAAAAATTGGAAAATAAATGAGATATGGAAAAATAATTGGAGATTCTTTTTTAGCAGGTTTAGCAGACATTAGCAGGTTGTCACGAGTGTACAAAACCTAGCCCAAGCAACAAGGTATCTGAAAATTAGAATGAACTGAAAAGAAGTGAATGACTCCATGAGTCAACAAAAAATACTAAAACAAAGTCAAAAGACAAGAAATATATATATATATATATGAAAATGTAAGGTAGCTTATAGTAGCCTTACATTTTTTTTTTCAGGGGAGCACAGAGATTTGGCCAATGTGAAAATTTGCTTTTCTGCACTGTACAGATATATAACAGGGGTTTTATTTTTCTTGGCTTCTCAATTTGGGGATGAAAAAGTGGAGGGTGAGAAGTAGAGAAGGCACATTTTTGCTGATCAAAAAAAAATTGAATAAAAAAAGAAATTAACTTGAATCAATATCTTGTTGTATAGGGTGCCTAATAAAGCCAAGGTATTCCTCTATTTATTTTGGATTTATTTGGTGTGTTTATACCCCAGGGTTTTTTTGATTGTTTGTTTTTGTATATTTCTTTTTCTTATAATGATATTTACATGGGAAAGATGTTTTACAGTGAGTGAAAGGTTGCAAATATATATCTTACCTTTATTGTTTTGAAGAACCTACTTGATTTGTTTGCAGATAAAACCTTTCATAGTCAGTGCTTAATTGAAGGAGAATGATATATTGTTCAAGAATTTCCCTCAAATTGATCAGGCCACTGAGATTTTACTTTTATTTTTTCTGAAAAAGTCTATATAATCCAACCTCCCTAGGCCTTCATTCAGCACTTGGGAAAGTAAGTCTCTCAACAAGGGCCTTTGATGTTCCCAATTCCCCTGTGTGGAGATCTCAGTGGCACATTTATGGACTAATGGGCTGAGTCATCCTGACAGAGACCTATGGGATAAACCAGACTAAACTTCAAGATCTCAAAATCTCTAAAAGGGCATCTTGCAACACCTCAATCCCTGGGCAAATAAAGGAAGCAGTGCACTCACCCTTCACTCTTTGTATCTCCCAGAAACATAAGCTTATCTAAAAGACACCGGAAAAAGCAGAGTTTTGATTGGGATTTGAAAGTCTGCACTTTAGTCAACGTTGGGGGTATTGGAGTCTTTGGCAAGGAATTGTGTTAAATTCTTTCAAGCTGGTCGCCTGCTTTGTATCATCAAGAGAGATTCCAAGAGGTCAGAAACACAAATAATGTTGTTTTTATTTTTTTCTTCTCCTTTATAGCACATTCTCTGCATCATGTCAGAAGGTGCTTGTTTACACAATGATGTAAATTGCTATAAAGTGAGGTAATACACTGTAAAGTGTGGCAAATAAAAGTTTAGAAAATGTTTGCATTCCAGGGTGAAGTTTAGATGAGTCCAGACTTCAGGCAGCTCAAACAAAATATTTCCATTTTTATGGACCTTGGAAGTAGAGATGAATGAACTGGCTCCAGAATCAATTAATCCCTTTTTAAAATCACTCTTCAAATCAAATTGAGCTTTGTTCATAGTGTGATCACTGAATGTTAGAACTGGCAGGGAAGTTGGAATGAATGTGCTCGTATATTTGAATATGACCTCCTTGAGAGTAAGCACTATTTTAATTTAAAAAAGTTATCCCCAGTGGTAAGCTCTTAATAACTGCCCTTATGTCCATTCATTTTCTCATCTATTACATCTAATCTCTTCATTTCTTCATTAGATTATCTTTGTAAGGTTTTCTAGTTGGGTGGGGTAAGAATTCCACTTATATAAGATGGTCCAGGTGGGGTAAATTTTGGGGCAAGGTTAGAAATCTGAGAGACTAGACTTTGAATGAGGAAATAGAATGGAAAAATCTTCATCTCAATTAATAATTGGTTATTAATGTAAGAGAAAAATCATTTCTCTCTTTTGTTTTGCTTTTTTCCACAATACCACTTTATCTCTTTTGCTTTTTTTGAGGTTTAGAAAAGTTGTCTTAACATTTCCAAAGCCTGCTTAGATCTTCATTTACGCCTGGGCTCCTAAAATCAGATATCTCTGGCTAATGCCACCCATATCAAGGAGATTATGTGTCTTCCTATGGGCATACAGTTTGAATTGTCATTTGAATAAGTAATGATGCAGTGATGATATTCATGATGATGGTCTTCATATAGAACTAATGTTACCCTCCACATATGCCTCAGAACATTTTCTTTTTTTAATTAAATTTTATTTCTTTCAATTAATAAAAATGATAACTTTCTTATGATGTATTTTATACAGTGTTGATGATATATTATTTAAAATTTTTATATCTTTTGTCTTCATATAATCTTTTTAAAAAATTTATTCATTTACTTTTAGTTTACAATATTCATTTCCACAATCAGAACATTTTCTAAGAGCAGACACAGGCTTATATCCCTTTATCCATATTTCTTACCTTGTTCTTCTTGTTAACAAAATGGTTCACAGAATGATGCTAGCAAGAACTAGTCTAATAGGGAAATCCAACCTGAGATGATACCTGCATTAGGGATATGAAATGCCCTAGGGCAATAATGAATCCTGGGGTTTCCTATCCAGTCTTTCTGAGTGGACTGCTCTATTGTGTTAAAACTGTGCTTCTGTAAGGGTGGCTAGGTGGTGCAGTGAATAGAGCACCGGTCCTGGAGTCAGGAGGACCTGAGTTCAAATGTGACCGCAGACACTTAACACAAAAACTAGCTGTGTGACCTTGGGCAAGTCATTTAACTCCAATTGCCCTCCAAAAAGCAAAAAGAAAAAAAAAAAGGTGTGCCTCGGTGCTCCCATCATGCCATGAATCCTTCTTTTTAGTTGTTTGGTGAGAGCATTCCACATGGCAGAAATAATCAGGAAGAAGTCCTAAGAGGCCTTGGGAAAACTTCAGCTGTTCCCCCAGTCTCCTAATTATGCATCCTCTCCCCATGTAGGGATCATCCTTTCACACAGTAAATATCCAGTGCACCTTTGGTCTCCTTATCTTCTCTGACAAAACCTGCTCTCAGGATAGGATCTTATTCACACCAGCAATAGAGGAAAATGTTGCTTCTTTCAAGGGCCCTTCTTGTGTGTGTGTGTGTGTGTGTGTGTAAACACATACAAATACATATATATATAATTGTGTTTGTATATATAATGTATAAATTAAATATACACAGAAAAATGTATATATGATTATGTAAGTTATAAATATAATTGTATGTATATACACATACACCCAAACATGTATCTTTTACTTTTATTTTACCTTTATTTCTGAAGATATCCCTTACCCTACCCAGTGAACCATTTTTTGTAACAAAGAATACAAAAAATAGACAAAGATTAGTTTAATAAAATAAAATAATATAAATAGTGTTATGTAATATAAATATTATTATCAAATATTTTTAAATATAAATAAAATAAAAAACAACCAATAAGTCATCTGAGTCTGACAGTATATAAAATATTCCTTATCTACAACCCCTCACCTCTGAAAAGAAAAGAAAGGATATGTTTTTCCCCAGCTCTTCTTAGCTCCTGTCCTTATGACTCTGTGTTTTGATTTGGTGATTCAGTGAGCTTACACCTTGTCTAGTCCAGTCTGAGGCCCTCCTTCTGACCATGTCTGTGCTATGCTGCCTGCAGTTTTAGCTTCTTCATCCTCTTCTATTAGAAGCTTTAGTGATATGTGTCTTCCTATGTCAACATGTAAGCTCCTTGGGGGCAAGGACTGTCTTCCTTGCTAGTTGTTGTATCCCTAACCCTTAGTATAGTGCCTGTAACATAGTGAGTTCTCTAAACAGGAAATATTTTTCATTCATTTATTCTTTCATTCTTCTCTAGGAGCAAACTTCTTGGTAATTACAATCTTGCAGCCTTTAGTTTCCCTTTTTTATTCCTTCTATTTACATTGTTTTAGTTGGACAAATAAGAAAAAAAATCCAAAGGTCTTAAGTTAATGTAATGAAATGCTAACCATGAGATTTCAGATATTTGGTGGTGCTGGTGGGAGTGAGTCTTCTGGGTTCTCTTGATGCTGTGTAGGTAGGTGTCACCTTCTCGTCTCTGCCTAAAGCCATCCTGGAAAAGAGGGTTACTTGAAATTCCTTAGGTGAGATATTAAAGAAGTTTTTGACAATGTAATGATGTCTGGAAAGCTCCAGTCGAGATTAGATGCCTTTTTGGACATTCCATTTATATGATTACATCTAAGTTATCCCAAACATGAGAAAATCCTACTCTTCCTTCCCCAGGAAGTAAAGTTACTTCCTATTTCTCCCTCTCCCTCTTCTTAGTTTTCCCTCTCCTCCATCCCCCACCCTAGGAAACAGAGAATCAATTTGCCAGACATGGTTGCCTGTGAACTGAGATTCTAGATTTCTTGAGGGATGCACAGTACATGACTGTTGGGCAGGAGGATGTTGGAATGTAGGCTGGGGCCTCAGGTCAGGCTGGGATGCAAAAAAAAGAGCATAGAATGGATTTAGCAACAATTCATTCAATCTTCCTTCCATGAGTAAAATTATAGGTATTTTTGGCTTTGGTTACCATTCACCTTTCTAAACTGCTTGCGTGTGTATGTGTGACATGCTGTCCTATGCTATGCTATGCCATGCCATGCCATATTATACCATACCATAACATACCATATCATACCATACCCATACTGGTGGCACCTGGACTCATAATTTCATTGGTAAAGGGAACTCCTGGTGTGGAAACTCCCACATGCAGAATGGCCATTGTTTGTAACTTACAATCATAAGGACTTGCCTAGGGGCATTCACTGAGAAGGTAAGTGGTCACATAGCTAGCATGTATCAGGAGAAGACTTTAATCCAAATCTTCCTGATCCCAGGGTTGACATTCTACATCTACTAGACCACACTGTCTCTATTGGGTGTCATTCTAAGTAATAGATTTCTAGATTTCCTTGTCATTGACTATAAAATAGAAAATATCTAGATTTTCTCACAAATTTCATAGAGGACTATGATTACTAACCGTATAAGCATACCTCCAAAGAATTTCCCCTCACCTTTTGTTAAGGGCAGTTTAAAAGAAATAGAAATATCAGGTTAGATGTTTTAGGCATAAAACCAGCCACTTGAGCTTTGAACTTGCATAGGAAAGCAGACACCTGGGGCAGGGACTGTACCTGCTGCCTGAAATCTTTCCTTAATCTCCTTGTTCTGTCCCTAGTAAAAATCACTATTGTCTTATCACCCCCATATTTATCTGCCAATTTTTCCTGTCAATGATTATTCTGATCTTGAATTAATATTATTATGACCAACCGTTTCACATTCTGGAAGAAAAAAAAGGATAAAACTTTGCAAAAAAAAAAATAGAGGTTCAGAGAAATCAGAGGAATTCCAGGTTTAGTTCCCTGGATTTTCTTAAAAAGTAGAAGGTAAAGGACCAGTAAAGGAGAGAAACCTGAAAGATTATTCAGGATTTCTTCTGTGGAGGAAGATCTTAAAAAACTTCATTCGCAAATGAGCATAGCATGTGAATTACAGGTAGCTTCTTTATCTCGCTTAAGTACATAAAACCGTAATAATAGAAGACTTCAGGTACTCACATGGAATGAGAAATGGAAAGAAGAGTTTGGGGGGGGGGAGTAGGTAGAAAGAATGGCTTCTTTGGGGCTTGAATCCCCATATTTTCAGCAGCTGAGCTTGATATCTCTATTTGAATATCCTCCCAACATCTCAGACTCAATATACCCCAAACTAGACTTATCATATGATCCTAGAGCTATAGAGAAAAGGGAACTTTGTAACCATTTACTCAAATCCTCTTATTTTGCAGATGAGGAACTGAGATCGAGTTGTTTAAATGATTTGCTGTAGGTCACACAGGCAGTAAGTGACAGAGGTGGCAGAATTTGAACCTATGTCCTCTGAATCCAGAGCAGCACCCATTCCATTGTACCACATCTCCCTTACCTTCCAAAGCTAGCTCCTCTTCCTCCTGTCTCTTCCTCCTTCCTTCCTTCCTTCCTTCCTTCCTTCCTTCCTTCCTTCCTTCCTTCCTTCCTTCCTTCCTTCCTTCCTTCCTTTCTCTCTCTGTCTTCCTTCCTTCCTTCCTTTCTCTCTCTGTCTTCCTTCCTTCCTTTCTCTTTCTTTCTTTCTTTCTTTCTTTCTTTCTTTCTTTCTTTCTTTCT
>NW_027185764.1:3344425-3368725 GCF_028583685.1 Petaurus breviceps papuanus
TCTTTCTTTTCTTCTCTCCAGCCAGGCTCCAATCTTAGAATCATCTTTGATTTTTTTCCATCTTCCTTACTTTGTCACAGAATGTCATTAATTCTAAACCTCTGCAAAATCTCTCAAATTCACCTCCTTCTGTGCTCATCTGTAAGCTCTAGTTTTCCAGTTTCCTTTAATTATCCTAAGATAATTTTGTGACTTTGAGAGGTGATTGTTATTTCAGGGTAGGAAGTCTGCTTACTACAGGTACTAATAATTACCCTGAGGATGAACTTGCAAAATATACTGTTATCTTATAGTGGGGTGCAAAGCCCAGTAAGATTTCTCATCAAAAATTTAAAAAGTAAAAAAAAAACAACAAAAAACTATTGGTCTCAGCATCCAAACAATGAGATTGCATGCAGCTCTACTGTTAGGTTCATAGCATCACAGATCTAAAGCTGGAAGGATATTCCAAGGTAATTTGGTCCAATCCCTTACTGTAACAGAGGAGGAGACTGAAGCCCAGGGAAGTTGTTACTTGCCAAAATCACACAAGTATAATAAGCAGCAGCAGTAGGATTAGAACCCAGGGTCTTCTGACTCCAGAGACAGCATTCTTTCCACTGTACCACCTGCTTAAACAAAGAGCAAAAGCTATTAACTCTTTCTATGTTAGCAAAAAGAATTATAATGCATTACATGTAATAGAGATGCTTAAGTGACTTGCCCAAGGTCACACAATTAGTTCTTTTTTTGTGTGTGTTAAGTGTCTGAAGCCAGATTTGAACTCAGGTCCTCCTGACTCCAGGGCCGGTGCTCTACTCACTGTGCCACCTAGCCACCCCTCTCCTGGGTATTCTTTATGGTCCTATGGACAATGGTGGGATACAAGGGATGTTGCCTTGAAATAATGCCTCCAGGCTTCAAATGAAGCTTTTGTTGCGAGCAACTCCTTCTCTCAGGTTGTATTATTCTTTTATGTACCAATAAACTTGTGGGAGAAGCACATACCTGACCATAATGGGAAATCCAAGTGGCTTCTAAGGGGATATACATTGAGGTTAGATGAGGATGTATGCCCTGGGGGGTTTGACATAAATACAAAAACTTTGCCAAATCTAGTGGCTTTTTCTCAGTTTTCATATTTCTCGACATCTCTGTAGTCTTTGATATCATTGCCATCTTCTCCTGATACTCTCTCATCAGAAGTAATGAGGGAGGGAAAACTATGGATCCAGAACATTGTCTTCAAGAATAATAAGGTACCTCATCTATAGTTGGGAAGTGATGTTGTGACATTGCTTCCTCATGGTTTTCCTCCTACCTATCTGACCGCCTTCTCAGTCTCCTTTGCCAGATTTTTATCCAGATCACACCCCCTAACTGTGGGTTTCTTCCAAGGTGCTTTCCTGGGCCCTCTCTTCTTTTCCCTTTGCACTAACTTGCTTGGTGATTTCATGAGTTCCTATAGATTCAATTATGTAGCTTATTTGCAGACTTATATATCCAGCTCTAATCTCTCTCCTGAGCTCCAGTCTCGTAGCACTTTTCAGATATCATAAATGTATTGCCATGTAGACATTGTAAACCTGACATTGCTAAAGCTCATTATATTTCCCTCCTAACCCCACGTGTCTTCAAAATTTCCCTATTACTGCTGAGGCCACCTAGTTACCCAGGCTCAGCTCATTGTCGTTCTCTGTTCCTCTCTTGAGCTCTCTCACTCCACATATCCAATCTGTTGCCAAGTGCTGTTGTTTCTTCCTTCACCGTATGTCTTGTATACATTCCCTTCTCTCCACTCACATAGGCACAATTTTTTTTTTGCCTTTTGGAGGGCAATTGGGGTTAAGTAACTTGCCCAAGGTTACACGGCTAGTTTTTTTGTGTGGGTCTTAAGTGTCTGAGGCCGGAACTGAACTCAGGTCCTCCCGACTCCGGGCCGACGCTTTACTCACTGCGCCACCTGGCTGCCCCACATAGGCACAATTTTGGTGCAGACCCTCAGATCCTCATGCCTGGGAATATTGTAGTAGTCGGTTCTCTGGAAGTTGTCTCTCTTCACCTTCCACTCAGATGACAAAATTATTTTCCTTAAGCACAGGTCTAATCATGTCACTTTCCTTCTCAACAAACACTGGTAGGTCCCTATTACCTCCAGGATTCAATTAAAAAGTTGTCTAGGCTTTTCCCCACCTGGCCCTTTTCTATCTTTCCAAACTTCTTACACATGACTTCTTTCCATGTACCCTACAATTCAGTGACATTGGTGTTCCCACACTTGCTCCTCCCTCACCATTCCTCTTCATTGACTCCTTCACATGCCTGGAACGCTTTCCTTTCTCATCTTCATCTCCTCCTTCTCTGACTTCCTTTAAGACTCAATTTAAATCCTACCTTCTTAAATTCTACCTCCCAAGGTCTCTTTCTCAGGTCCTTCCTCTGATGGTGTATTCCCTCTGAGACAATCTTCCATTTCTAATATATTTATCTTGTATGTACAGTTTTCTCTCACATTGTATCTCAAGAATGTGACTTCCAGGGCCGCCAGGTGGCTCAGCGAGTAAGAGCACCAGCTCCAGTGTCGGGATGACCTGGATCAAATCCGGACTCAGATACTCAGCACCACATCCAGAAATAACTGGCCGTGTAACCTTGAGCAAGTTACTTAACCCCGATTGCTTTAAAAAAAAAAAAAGAATGTGACTTCCTTAAGAATAGGGATTCTTTTTTTTTAACTTTTAGTTTATCCCTACTTAGTATACAGTAAGTGCTTAATAAATGTTTGCTGACTAACTGCATATCCATTACCATATTTTGCTTCCGTGTTAGCTTAGTCAGAGAAGGCGCATGGTTATCAAGGCAAATTTTCTAGTTTCAATTCTTATGTGAGCAAGTGTGCTTCAGGGAGAAACAAACAAACAAATCCCAAATTCATTCCACATGATTTACATGTCTCTAAGTTTAGATAGCCATTTTACCAGTTCACATTCTTAGTCGTGAGTGGTTCTGGTAAATAATATATCTATATGTCTATATCTATATCTATCTATATCTATATATAATGTCATCATCACTATTGGAAGAATAATTCAAAGACATCAATTACTGACAGAGGGTCATTGGTGCCCTATCATATATATATATATATATGAATCTACATTGATGGTTAAGTTTTTAATGTTGTTGAAATATTGATTACTTAAAACTGGAATAGCTGGAAATTCTTCCCCCTTGCTCCAGAAAAAAATTTTTAGAAAGGGCCTCCTTATTTTTTTATTTGCTATACGGCTTCCCACAAAAACCCAGGTTTCCAGGAAATAGGCAGTATGAGGTAATGTAACAGAATCTTGATGGGTTGTCAGAGGACCCAGGGTGAAATTCTGACTCCATTTGCTACCTGGGTGACCTTGGGCAAGTAACTTAATCTCTTTAGGCCTTTCCTCAGTGGGCAGCTAGGTGGCACAGTGGATAGAACTTGTGCTGAACCTGGAGTCAGGAAGACCTAACTTCAAATTCAACCTCAGACGCTAACTTGCTGTGTGATCTGGGGCAAGTCACTTAACCCTATGTGCCTCATTTTGTTCATCTATAAAATGAACTGGAGAAGGAAATGGCAGACACTCCAGGGTCTTTGCCAAGAAAACCCCAAATATGGTCACAAAGAGTCAGACATGACTGAAATGATTGAACAACAATAGGCTTTTTTCATCTGAAAAAATCAGTTCTTAGCCTGTGACATGTCCATGGAAAGGTTTCATGGAATCTCTAAATTTGTACAGGAAAAAGATAATCACATGTTTATTTTTATACTAAGCTTTGATTTCCTTTGTAAGCCTGTGTATTGTTTTAGGTTCTTAAACCATTATTCTGAGAGGGGGTACACTTACATCAACAGATTACTGAAAGGATCCTTGACCACAAAGAAAAGGTTAAGGACTTCTGGACCTCTAAGGTAGAGAGGTTTCAAACAGTCTGAAATGCTGTCCAAACCAGATTTAAATGGAATTGGTAAATAGATAACAAAATAAATAAAAATTCAACAAACACAGATAGTATTACATTTTAAAGCTAAGTTAATGTGCTGCCCCCCAAAGATCCTTACATGACTTCTATTTCTATTTGAATTTGAGACCATTTTTCTAAAGTTCTTTCCAGTTCTAAATCTCATGAAAGATGGATTTCTTTCTAATCTTCCCTGCCCCCTTTCCTCAACTCACAAACTGTAAGAGCTGCTTGGGTGGTATTTTGTCCTGTGGCTCAAACCTTTCTCATGTCTGGATGAATGAAAATTAGCTCCTCCATTGCCAAGTTAGCCATTTTCAAAGAAGTGTTAACTGACTGTAACAACAATGAATGTTTCTTCAAAGCACTCTGCATTTTTGCCATACGTTTATCTTGGGGGAAAAACCAGTCTCACCTTCCCATTCTTTCAAAGGGCAGTTTTCTGTATGGAGATGATTTGTTATTTTTTCCTTGGTCTGAAAGAATGGAGAACTTGAGGCTGTGTGGAGAATGGGACAAAGTCATTTCCAAAAGCCAGAGTAGCAGATGTTAGCTGGGAGTTAAAACTGCTAAGAGGGTCATAGATGACATTCATAGAAATATAGCATCCAGATTAAGGGAAGTAATAGTTCCACTGTGTCTTGCTGTGGTCAGATCACATCTGGAATATTATTGTGTTGGGTGATGGGAACCACATTTTATGTTATTGGCAAGCTGGAGTGCCTCTAAAGAAGTGCAACCAGGATGGTGAAGAGTCTGGATACCATGTCATATGAGGAACAGATGAAGCAGCTGGGGATGTTTAGTGTGAATAAGAGAAAAGAGAGGGGTGACGGGATGGCTGTCTTCAAGAAGAAAAAGGGTTGTCTGAAAAGGGGAGAACACTTGTTTTTAATAAATGTTTATCTAATGAAATTAAATTCTGTACTGCTGCCTACATAGAACTGGGAACAGTGGGCTGTGGGGAGAAGACCTTATCAGACATGTCTAACAATGGTATGAACCATATGGAGAAGTAGCAAGTTTCTCATCATTGAAAGTATCCAAGCAGAGGCTAGATAAAGCATCTATTGGGGCATGACTGAAGGAATTCTTTTGTTAGGTGGGCACAAAAGCAGCAAGGTGACAAAGTAGATAAAGTGCCAGGCTTGGAGTCAGGAAGATCTGAGTTCAATTCTAGCCTCAGCTGTGTGACCCTGGACAAGTCACTTAACCCTGTTTGCCTCAGTTTCCTCATGTGTAAAATGAACTGAAGAAGGAAATGGCAAACTGCTCCAGTATCTCTGTCAAGAAAAAACCCACAAAGAGTTAGACATGACTGAACAAAAAGATTGGACGCAGGGTAACGTCAGTCTCTGAGGTGCAGACTCTTAGAGTGACCTCATAATTCAATTCATACATCTAGAGTTGGAAAAGCACTCAGACATCATCTATTACAACCCCCTCCATTTATAGACGAGGATGCTGGAGCTTAAGAAGGTTAAATCTTGGAGTGTGCACGTAAATGCTTTACAACCCCTCTCTAGAACGTATGCATGGCACATTTTTAAGTTGAATCTGCATGAACATTTTCTTCATCACTTTCTTAAGTCTAGACAATCAACAAGGCAATCAATCAAGCTCTGATTTCTGTGGCATAAATATGGGCACTGAAAATTTCACAATCCGATTCAGCACACCCTTGCTCTGCACACACTTGCCTAGGGTCACTCAGGTGGTTTCTGAGGTAAGAGCTGAACCCGGCTCCCTGGACTCCTGAACCAGTAACCCTTTTGCTGTACCATGTTGCCTGTGTTTAGAGCCCTTCAATTCAACTCACATTTATTTAACACCTTCTTTGTGCTAAGCCCTGTACTGGGCTGCAGATGCAAAGATGGACACAGATCTTGTTCTTCTTGCAAGAAGCTTACAATCCCTCCGGAATGAGAGAGGGGGAGAACTTGTTTACAAATAACTATGATAAAGGGGAAAATGCACAATTAAGCAGTGCAGCAAATAGAATGCCAGGCCTGGAGTCAGGAAGACCTGAGTTCAAATCTGTCCTCAGATACTCACTAGCTGTGTGACCCTGGGCAAGTCACTTAACTTGTTTTACCTCAGTTTGCTCATCTGTAAAATGAGCCAGAGAAGGAAATAGCACAAACCACTCCAGTATCTTTGCCAAGAAAACCCAAAATGGAACTACAAAGAGTTGGACACAACTGAAAATGACTCAACAACAACAAAAAAGAAATGGAAAGATGAGATGAGGGCAGTGAAGAGCTCCAGCCGAAATGCAATGGCAGATTTAAAAAGAGAAGAGGGAGCAGCCGAGTTGGACGCAGAAGGAAGGAAGCATCTCCAAAAGATGGAAATGAGGAGTAGGGGGAATACTTTCTAAGCACGGAGAGAGGCATGAGCGAAGACATGAAATTGGACGAGTGCAAGAGAGAACAATGGACTCAGAGTGGCTGAGTTTGGCTGGGATGGACAATACTTAGTCAGCAGAATGGTTTTCTCCTCCAGGGCCAGTGTGTGGTTACACAATTTCCTTTCTAACTCCAAGGCTAGTCTCTCCATTACTCCAAGTCCTTGGCACATAGGTGCTTAATAAATACTCATTGAATTGAATAACAGATACTTGAATCAAATTTATTGAATTAACTTCAGCTGTGGCTCATTGGGAAGGAAACTCTCTGCGGAGGCCACTACATCTCTCCTTCAGAGTGTCATTCCTGGGCACTCTCTGAATGGAGGAAGGGCGGACTGGTTTGTCATTTGCCTCTTAGGACGGTGGAGGTAGTGGCAGATTTGGGATCAAAGTGGGAAGCAAGATTTTTAAACCAAGAGTGGATTATACTGACAACCTCTTTTAATCATATGTCAAGGCAATGATTCATTGACCTGTTCAAACCCCAGGTCAGCTGTCAGTCAGTCAACAAACACAGTATTAATTGCTTAATATATTCCAGGCATTGTGTTAAGTTCTGGTACAAGCAGAGGCAAAACCAGCCCCTGTCATTAAGAGCTCACATTCTAATAATGCAGACATGCAAATAACTAGGTACAAAAAAGCCACGGGCTTTTGTAAATGGAAGGTAATCTTAGAGGAAGGGGGGTGGTGGAGAGATGGGAAAAGGCTGCTGCTAAAGGTGAGATTTGAGCAAAGTTGTGAATGATGTCAGGGAGAATATTCCAGGCATAGGAAACAGGTAATGAATACAAAGTCAAGGAGAAGGCATAGGAAATGTCATACGCAAGGAACAGCAAACAGAATAGTGTTGCTGGATCACAGAGAATATGGAGGGGATAAAGCATGAGGAAACTGGGAATGTAGGAAGGGGTCATGACAGGAAGGGCTTTAAAGGCCAAACAGAGCATTCTGCCCTGATGGGCCCCAGAATGGGAGAGGCTATCCTGACTGTGGGAAGCAATAGCACTAGCCCTTAATCAGAATGAAGCCTTGAGACAGAGGAAATACAGGGACATCTGAAGTGTAAGGAAACCAGTGGCCCACATGATTTCTTTTGGTGTTTGCATTCGGGGGTGATAGCAAGGCCAGCACACGGAGAAGGGAAATAGGAGGCCCCACAAAGAATCCCAAACCACAATTTTCTTGGATGCCACATGAGCATGTGGATTAGAGAATGTCAGAGTGAACTGGGACAGACTCCAAGTGACTGGGCATAGCTTTTACTCACGTTGTTTTGCAATCAGCTGTTCTTTCTGAAATTGCCAGCAAGTGGCCGCCCCACTTCAGGTATTCAAAGCACCAGGAAGATACTAGGGAGTTTACCACCCTTTTCCCCTGTTCCTGTCAACTTCAGGTTTTCCCTTTGCCTTCTCCTTTTGTGTTGAGAACTTGCCTCAGATTCTTCTTTTCCTTAAAGACAAATAAAAATAGTTCCATTCAATTGCAGAAAAATTTTGCCCTGATACTGTTTTCCAAGGATGGGTATAAAAAATGGTATAAGTTTTGAGAGAGAGACACACACAGGGAGACAAAGACACACAGAGAGACAGAGAGACACACAGAGTCAGAGACAGAGGAGAGAAAAACAGGGAAGAAGGAGATGGGGATAAAAGCTTGGTCATAAGTGTTGAGACAGGGGAGAGAGAGACAGAGAGAGAGAGTCAGAGGGATAGACAGAGAGAGAGAGACAGACACACAGAGAGTGTCAGAAATAAAGCCAGAGGAGAGAAAGACAGGGAGGAAGGAAATGGGGATAAAAGCTTGGTTATAAATTCTGAGACAGGGGAGAGAGAGAGACAGAGAGAGTCAGAGACAGAGACAGATGCACAGAGAGAGTCAGAGAGAGAGAAAGAGGAGAGAAAGACAGGGAGGAAGGAGATGGGGATAAAAACTTGGCTATAACTTTTTAAGAGACAGAGAGACACAGTTGGAGACAGACATAGAGAGGAGAGAGAAAAGGAGGAAGGAGACATGGAGATAGAGACAAAATTAAAGCAAATCTGAGGGACATGAACATACTCATAATGAGTGAGCTAACTTTTTAGCAAGATTTTTTTTACAACGGTTTTTCAGCAAGGTTTTTTAAAAATATCTATATTGCCTTTTCTCTTCTTTTCTAAAATATTTTGTAATTAGACCGGCCATGAATAAAATGTTAAAGTAGGTAAAGTTTGATTTTAGCATAATGCAGGAGCTTTTACAACAGGAATATTTACTTTAAAAGGTATAATTACAAACATACACACTCCCTGTAACATGAGAGAGGTATAACCCCCCCTTCCTGCCTGCTCCACCTGTTTCCTGGGAAGGGGAAGGGGATTAGGTTCATAGTTCAATTTAGTTCCCATAGAGCATAGTCCCAATTTCAAGTCCCAAACCCCACTCAGGCTGGAGTCCCAGGTACCGGGGCTTCTTAGGGTTTCCATGACCAGCTATCTGGCTGCACTGTCCCAGTACAATCCTGGCCTCAAAGCCACCATGGCTGAAACTCTGGGTCTCATGGGGTTCTTTGGGGATCATCACCTCAGGCACCTGAAACTGAGGAGCGCAAAGAACACAGAACAGAAACAAACATGGCCAGACCCATTCTTAGCACCGAGGTAAAAGAGAGGAAAGATTTTCCTTCCCTTTCTCAGGCTTAATTCATGGTGTCTACGTTGGGTGCAGAAGATAAGAGTTGTTACAGAGAGCCTGCAAAATCTGGGTTCAAGCTCCGCCTCTGATATATACGGGGTACATGACCTTGTCTAAGTTATAGCTTCTCTGAATCCTCAGCTAACTCCCTAAATTACTGAGCAGTTGTAGATCTGTACTGGAAGTTTCCTTATGTGATAGTAATGGAATATAAAGATCCCCCTATATTGGCTTGGTTTTCAAATTGATTGTGTTAAAACCCAGAGCTTGTTAATCTCACCTGTGGGATGGACTTGTTGACGGTGAAAAGAGAGGGCTGGACTGGGAGGAGCTGGTGACGTAGACTTGGAGAGACACAGGAGAGAGGCAGAAGAACTTTTTGGAAGCAGCACCTTCAGAGGCAGAGAGAGACTGAGAGGATTGCAGGGCCACTTTGAATTGCCCAGGACTTTTGAGACCTGCGCCCGGAGATGCCGAGGAGTGAGGAGACATGGCTGTTATGCTGGTACTTTGTCTGCCTGTTTTGATGTTGTTTTGCCAGAGCACCTATGGTGGTATTTTGAACCTTGGGAAGTTGCCTTTGCTTGGCATTACATTACACCTTAGCAGGAAATCTGTACCCATGAAACAATAGTTCCCTCTTCCCTTCCCTTCCCTCAAACCCTCACAGAGAAAAAAGTGAAAGGAACCTTGGAGCCCCTGTTGTCTAAAACCTCACCTTTCCTCAATGAGCAAACGGGTGATCAGGAAAAACTTAAGTGACTTGCCCAGGGTCACACAGTGAGCAAATTTTAAAGTTGGGATTAGAATCTAGGTTCTCTAACCCCAGAGCTTCATTATCCAATGGTTGACCACTATGGGATAAAGTTTTCTCAGATACGGCAACTCATGAAACTGTCTTGGTGAAGGAGGCATGATCTGCATGGGGGACGGAGTAAATACATAGATAAAATCTTGAATCTTTGACATACTAAAGCAGTAATTTCATACTTGAATATATTGCTGGATCTGTTATCTCAGAGATGTTGGTCCTTCCTTGAATAATTCAGATTATAATCCAGGTTATAGCCTTTCAAAATCTCTATGACGTCACAGAAAATCAGACCGGGAAGGGACCTCCGATGTTTTCTCATCCAGCCATCTTTCTAGACAGGGAAACCAAAGTCCAAAAGATATGATTTAACCAAGGATTTAACACAGCTGGTTAATATGTTTTCCTTCCCTCTTCTTCTACCCCCATTTCATCTTACTCCATCAACTCCATGAACAAATGCCATATGCTAGGCGCCATAATAGTTGGCAAAAATGCAAAGATAAAAATAAACACTCTCCCTTCCCTCAAGGAACTTATAGTTGGCAGAAATAGAATATTCACAGATAAGCAAATTCAAAATATAAATAAATATGAAGTAATTTGGGGGTGAGAGGGGAAGGAGTAGTAATAGCTGGTAGAATCAGGAAAGGCCTGTTGTAAGAGGTGGTGCCAGAGTTAGGTCCAGAAGGGAGTTTGAGCCTCCAAGAGGCAGAGCTAAGGAGGGAGAGTGTTCCAGACAGAGGAAAAAGCCTCCACAAATGCACAGAGACAGAAAATAGAGTGTTTTGTGCAAGGAACACTATGGAGGTCAATTTGGTTGGAAGATAAGAAGATGTAAAGGTGAAAAATGTGTAATGAGCTTGGAAATAGAGGTTGGAGCTAAATTGTAAAGGACTTAAATTCCGAATGGACACATTTGTATTTTATCTCAGAGGAAATAGGGAGCCACTGAAGATTCTTTTTTTTTTAAAGCAATTGGGGTTAAGTAACTTGCTCAAGGTTACACAGCCAGTTATTTTGTGTGGGTGTTAAGTATCTGAGGCTGGAACCAATCCCAGGTCTCCCACTCTGGGCAGGTGCTCTTAATCACTGAGCCACCTGCCACTGAAGATTTTTGAGAACTGTAATCAGGTCAGCCCTACCTTTGTTTCTGGAACAGACATGTCATTGTTCATTTAGAGTCATTGTGTCTGCTCAGATTAAAGCACCCTTCCTTGGCTATGACTCTTCTGTATATGGTCTTTCCCTTTATTAGAATTAAGCTTCTTGGTAGGGACTCTCTCAACCTTAGTACAATACTTAGCGTTTTGTAATTATTTAACAAATGCTATTTATCCATTCATTCATTCATTTTGGGTCTTTGAAATTCTGGCTAGAAACGTATAATCCTGACCTCAAAGTTAGCTCAATAATACAGATGCCAAATTGACTGTAGTGATAAGAACTAAGTCCTCAACATAAAGCAGAGAAAGTTGTTTATAGAATTATGAGCTCCCAAATTCTTGTTCATAAAAAATCACATTTCTGAGAAGGCAAATAGGGTTTAAGATGCCAAAATAATCATATACACACAAAGAGAAGGGAACAGGTGGATTTATATGGTGCCTACTATATGCCAGGACCTGTGCTAATCTATTCATCTCATTGGATCATCACAACATCCCTGTGAGTTAGTTAGATGCTATTATTATTTCTATTTTACAGTTGAGGAAACTGAGGTAGATAGAGGTTAAGTGACCTGCCCAGGTTCACAAAGTTAGTAAGTGTCTGAGGGCAGATTTGAACTCAGGTCTTCCTGACTCCAGTTCTAACTCTTTATCCACTCCACCACCAGTTAACTTCATTCACATTCTTACATCATTCCTGCAGATCTTTAATCTCATGAAATAGTGTCCAGAATGCTGAGGCTTTGCTTTACACTCTACATACTAACTTTCTGATTTTTTTTAATCAAAATATTCTTCTCCAAGAAGGGAGAGAAACTAAGTTGAATGGGGGAAAAATAACACATAACCTTATAGATTTCAGTTGTGTTGAGGGCACCATCATCCTTCCTGTCCCAAGTTTACAACCTCAGCCTTCTTCAGCGCCTCCCATTCTCCCAGTCACCTCCCACATCCAATCAGCTGCTAAATCAGGTCGGTTTTATCTCCATAACCTCTGTCATGTCTGTCCCTTTCTCTCCTCATGTAGCCATCATTCTTGCCACCTCTCACCCACAATATGACCAGAGTTTTCTAATTGAGCTCCCTGCTTCACATCTCTGCCTTCTCTGATCCATTCTCCATGTAGCAGCCAAAATAATTTTCCTAAGGACAGGTCTGACCATGTTACTACCCTCCTCAGCAAATGCTAGTCATTCCTTATTATCACTAGGATCAATCTGTCAAAAAGCATTCACTAATCCCTTACTATGTGCTAAGTGCTGGGTGTACAAATACAAATTCCTCCCTTTGACATTTAAAGTTCTTCTCAAACAAACTCCAATCTACTTTTCTAGACTTATTCTATGCTACTCCCCTTTAGGCACCCTAGGTTTCAGTCAAACTGGCTTTCTTGCTTTTCCCCACACATGACATTCTAACTCACATCTGTACCACAGGAAAAAAAAATCCACAGCAGCTGTTTTGTATTCTTGTAAATAGGTAGAGGATTCCTTTTATTCCATTAACACAAGCTATCTGGTTCTATACTCATAGAATTTCTTGGAGGTCCTACATTCTTCATTACTACCCACAATGTGCCAACCTTGGTGTTTCAGTTGGAGTGAGTGGGGTAGGATATATTACAAAAGTTGTTCTTCCATTATTTTCAGTATCCCCATGCATATTTATCCAGAATTGCCCTTAGATCTCTTTTCAGAATTGGAACACTAATGTGTCATTGGTGGAGTTGTGAACTGATCCAACCATTCTGGAGAGCAATTTGGAACCATGCCTAAAGGGCTATAAAACAGTGCATACTCTTTAATCCAGTAATATGGCTACTAGGTCTGTGCCCCAAAGAGATCATAAAAAATGAAAAAGGACCCACATGCACAAAAAGAGTTGTAGCAGCTCTTTTTGTGGTAGCAAAGACTTGGAGTTTGAGGGGATACCCATCAATTGGGGAATGGCTGAACCAGTTATGGTATATGAATATAATGGAATACTATTATGCTATAAGAAATAATGAACAGGCAGTTTTCAGGAAAAAAAAAGGACTTTACATGAACTGATGCTGAGTGAAGTGACTGTACCAGGAGAGCATTATAGACAGTAACTGCAACATTGTGCGATGATCAGCTTAGACAGACTTAGCTCTTCTCTCAACACAAGGATCTAAGACAGTTCCAAAAGACTCATGATGGAAAGTGCTACCCCACATCCAGAGAAAGAACTATGGAGTCTGAATGCAGATAGAAGCGTGCTAATTTCTCTCTCTCTCTTTTTTCTTTTCATAGTTTTTCCCTTTTGTTCTGATTCTTCTTTTACAACATGACTAACGTGGAAATTTTTTTAAAAAAGAGCTCTTTTTCGTCATAGGTTGACACCTAAGGGGATGTACAGGGTATCCAAAATGTCTTAGTGCAGTTTTAAGTTATTAGAGCTGAAAACTTTACTAAGACTTTGGGGACACCCTGCCTATCTCTTGTGTGCTGCAGCAATTTTATATGGAGCCCTGGGACTTGTTAGTTTCATGATCGGGGATGAGACTGATACTTTAAAAGTCAATCTCCACTCCACATAGCTTGAGATTGATTGCTGCTGAGGTGAGTTATGACCCAGTGAGTCCAAGATATGATGAAGCAGGCCTAATCACATCCAAGCATAGATCGTAGGTGACTCCAGCTTCAATTTTCTTGTCCTCCCTTTTTGCATGTTATTTTTTGATAGCTTCTTTTAAAAAATCCCTCTAAAGCTGTGGGACATAGCAGGAACTCTGAAAATGGAGGCAAGATTGGAATTTAGGGAGTTTCAATCTATGAGAGGCAGCGAGGACCTGGAGGAGTACTTCTATTGATAAAGGGAACTCTTGGAAGAGGAACAACCCTCTGCCAAAGTAGGTTGGGGCTCCTATAACTTACAGTCTTAGAGAACTGCCTAGAAGCCTAAGAGGGAGGGTTTGAGATCTGGTTTCCTTGGCTCTGACACCAGCTTGCTAACTGTTATACTATGGTGCCTCTCAGAATACCATATAATCTATCCCAATTTAAATCTCAATGAAAAATTAGTTGGAACACATGAAAATACTTGTGAGAAATAATTTTCAAAGGGGAGGGAGTTTTGGCTTAGCATATGGAGGATATCCTTCAGGGACCCAGGTGAGTCGCTGATGGTGAGTCTGCGTGACTCTGGACAAGTCACCACATCTCAGAGTCCCAGGAAACTCTGTAAGACAGTAAATGGCAGAACAAGGGCTACTTTGCATTGATAGAGGAAGTTTCTTTACTGAGAAATCTTTGGAGGCAACAAGGTGATTCAATGGCTAGAGTGCTGGGTTTGAAATCAAGAAAATCCGAGTTCAAATCCAGCATCAGACACTTACTAGCTGTGGGATCCTAGCAAGTCACTCAACCTCTGTTCACCTGTTTCCTCAATTGTAAAATGGGGATAATGATAGCCCCTACCTCTCAGGATAGTTGTGAAGATCAAATGAGATAATATTTCTAAAGTGTTTGGCATAATGTCTGGCATATAGTAGGCACTATATAAATGCTTATTCCCTTCCCTTATGTATCAATGAAATTATGGGTCTGGTCCAAAAAAAGTTAGATGTATTTTCATTCTTGTCTTATTCTTCTCCTTTCCTACTGTTATCACTCTGAATTTATTTTCATTGACCTTGGACTCTATGTGTTCTGTTTCTCCAATGCATATTTAAAAACAGCAAATCTACCTCTTTCTGTTGCCATTATAGGGTCTACAATTGGATTATTTCTCTGCCTCTGTCTCTGTCTCTCTCCCCCTAGTTATCTACACACATACATACACACACATATATGGATTCTAAGCCAGAAGGGTCTCTTTTGGCTGGCAGCCTTGAGGGCCTTCCCATCCCAGTTTGATTTTTTTTTTTTACTTTTGATTAAAGGGGCCATCCCTTCACTGAATGGGTATTGCCTCACTCAGAGTGAGAACTTGAAAAGACCTTAGCTTAAAAGGACCAAGGTCTCCCACTGCATTTTGGGCCACCTCCAGTCATCCTCATGAATATCTGGCCCCTGGATCCAGATGGTTGTAGAGGAGAGAGTGAGGCTGGTGACTTTGCACAGCCCTCCCTCCCTCAAATCAAAGTCAGATGCAAGTCATGTCATCATCTCTCTGGATGAACTACACAACCACAATCACAAATATACATACACATGCACATTTACTTGTTTCTCTCTGACAAATCCTGCCTGTGTGAGTATGGGCAAGTCAGCTACCTTGTCAGTGATCCCCAGGCAATCGTCTAAGAATGTAAGTTAAAGGTCAATAGCCTTGGGGCAACTACCGTGTTTCCCCCATAATAAGACCTATCCCGAAAATAAGCCCTCCCCTTACTGTGTAAGATTCCTCTAAAATAAGCCCTCCCCCGAAAATAAGCCCTATTGAGATTGCTACCGTAGTGAAGGTGATCCCCTGCGCTACACGCTACATTATGGTACCCTCTGTATGCACCGCCCCCCCTCCCCCGTGAAACTCATGCCACTCTCCGAGCTGCATCCAATCAGAGCTGCAGCAGTGAGCGTGTCATCCTGTTCTTCCCCAGTGATTTGCTTGCTGGCGCCATTGAGAGCAGTGCCGCGGAGGAGAGCTGAGGCAGGACAACATAAGCCCTCCCCTGAAAATAAGCCCTCTGGTATTTTTCTTCCCAAAAAAAATAATAAGACAGTGTCTTATCGGGGAAACATAGTAGGTGGTGCAGTGAATAGAGCACTGGCCCTGGAGTCAGGAAGACCTGAGTTCAAATGTGCCCTCAGACACTTAACACTTTCTAGCCATGTGACCTTGGCCAAGTCACTTAACTCCAATTGCCCTACCTTCTCCTCTTCAAAAAGCAAAAGCAAAACAAAAAAGTCAATAGTCAATTTGCATCAGTGAAAGAAGTTTCTAAAGTGATAGAATGGGCAAGTCTAGACCACAGTAGAAAAATGTGCAAGCTATAGTTCTGTTCTAATCTGAATCATGGGGTAGAGGTGACTAGCTTTGGGTTATCAAAGACATTGCCAGAGGAATGAGAAATTGAGCGAGTCCTATCAAGTTAGCAAGGCTTTAAGTATGAACACAGATTTAGGGCTAGCAAGGACCTTCAGAATCATGTAACTCAATCTTCTGTTCTTACAGATGAGGGAAAAACAAAACAAAACAACTGACATCCACAGTTTAAGTAATTTTCCCCAAGATCACAAGGCAATATGTAGTAAAGATAGAATCCAGACCCAGGGCCTCTGATGCCTAAGACAGTGCTCCTACATTATGCTACATTGCTTCCTAAGTACAGAGGGGCTTGGTTAAGAGTGATGATTTTTTTTCCCCATATACATTCACAAGGATTTCTATTAAAATATAGATGTTATCTGCACCAGTGGAAATGCTCATGCCTATATAATCATGGGTCCTTAGTCTATTCGTTAAGTTGACCTTAAGTTTCCTATATTATTTCAATTTGGGGCAGAAGCAAGGTCAGGGAACCCATTGCCCCTGTGTATGGTATCAGACACCATAGATAATACCTCCTCCCTTCCCTTCTTGTGGCTTTATCTTTTCTGCAATCTGTTGTTGTTCAGTCATTTCTGTTCTTTCCTACTCTGCGACCCCATTTGGGGTTTTCTTGGCAAAAACACTGGAGTGGTTTTCCCTTTCCTGCTCTAGCTCATTTTGCAGAAGAGGAAACTGAGGAAAACAGGCTTAAGTAACTTGCCCGGGGTCACACAGCTAGCCTCAGGCCAGATTTGAACTCAGGAATCTTCCTGCCTCCAGGGTTAGCACTCTATCTACTGCTCCACCCGGCTGCCCCTTTTGCAATCTAGTCATCCCCTGTTGGATGTGGGCATCATCATTTTCAATATCTCACAGATTTGAAAGACAATTCCTGTGCTTGCACTGCTTTAACCTGCAAACAGCACGCCTTGTCTTGTAAAATCCTTTCTCTTGATCCAGGCTTAGGAGGCATCCTAACCATTTCCCCAGATGTGATCATTCTATTATTCTTTTTCCCAGCATTGAGAGGTCTGAAATCTTGCCTATTATTGCTCAATTTGGAGCCCTGTGATTCATTCTGCCAGTCATACCTTTAGCACAGACTGTGCAATCAAATTCCCATAAATTATGCTAAAGGCATCCCATTCCTGATAGCTTTCCTTTCACCTTAAGCTAGGGAACAGATAACTAAACCACTTCTCTGTTTTTCTCAACTATAGCCAGAACCTTTGCCAGAGGCTTACTTAAAGCCTACAATGAATAAAATTCCTTTGTTTCAGCAACCTGCTCTTTCCTTAGGGGCTTTATTACATGTTCCACCTCTCTGGCAGTGACTTTGGCCTCTAAATCCTCATTTTCTCATTAATGCCATAGCATTTCACAGGGAACTCAAAGATCTTTACTCCCTTGCCTCTCATATCATCTTGTATTATTAAGTTTTATTCATGCATTTTGTTTTTTATATCACCTTCATTTTTTGAGATTCTCCCCAACAAAATGTCCCTGACAACTAGGAAAAAAAATAGTTAGACAGAACTGACTCTGTGTGCCAGCATACGTCATATTCGGTACCTGTAGTCCCTCACCCCCCATCCCCTTCCTCTATTTAGAGGGAGGAAGTATTCTTACTTCACGGTCTCTTTATCTATATTTCTCTCATTTGTTCTCCAGTTTGTGACATTTGCAGAATCTCATTCATTTTCTCATTATTTTCCTCACAAATGATCTCTCTTCAGTATAAAGCTTGGATACTTCTGGGATTTTTTTGGAGGAGAAGCAGGGGTTTTCTTATCTCTTGTTGCTGCCTTATCTTTTTTCCTGTATCATAGTGGTCAAGTGATCAAAAGGGAATACTCAATAGTATTGTTTTTATCTTTCTTCAACTTTGGTAACTACATGATGTAATGGATAAAGGGCAGGGCCTGCCATCAGGAAGACCTGAGGTCAAATTCAGCCTCAGGCACTTACTAGCTACATGACCCTGGGCAAGGCACTTCACCCTGTTTGCCTCAGTTTCCTCATCTGTATAATGAACTGGTAATGGCAAATGGCAAACCACTCCAGTATCATTGCCAAGAAAACTCCAAATGGGGTCGCAAAGAGTCAGACATGGTGGAACGACATTTCTATTTGAGTTTGACTCCGCTGGTCTAGATGACCTTTGAGGACCCATCCAACTCCAGATCTATGATGTTGTGATTTATATCTCTTCTTCACAAAATTTCTGACCCTTTTCAATGTTAGTTGTTATCTCTGATTTTTGCATAAAGCACTGGATAAAGGAGTTAAAAAAGTAGTCTCTATTTTAAAGGAGTTTTCAATGTAGTTAGGCAAATAAGGAAGTGTTCGATCATGTAATAGATGAATTAATGCAGATTATAAGAGTTCTTACAAGAATTCTAAGAATCACAAAATGGGTTCAAGTCCAGGTTTGATATTTAGGAGGTGTTCGATCTTGGGCAAATTCTGATTCTGTCACCAATTTCCTGTGTACATTTGGAAGTAACTTAACCTCTGTGGGATTATTTCCACAGCAGAAAAATTGAAAAGGTTGAACTGACCTTTGAGGTCTCTTTCAGATCTTCCTAAGCCAAAGTCAAATCAAATGGAACTAATGACATGCTGTTGTGAGGAAAGCCTTTAAAAAAAATTAGTTTGTTTTTTTTTGCAAATTAAGTGCAATTATAAATGTAAGCTTATCATCATATAATAATAATTACTATTGTATATGCCTTACTTAGAGCTTAGATATTGAATGAAGAGTACCTGTTTTTCTGTTGCCTCCAACTCCTTTTTCATTTAAGTTTTTTCAGTTAGTGAGTATTTATTTTCTCTCTCTTCTAAACTCTTTCCCCCTTCTCCCAATGTCTTTGATTTTATAATAAGAGAGGCTCAGCATGGCATAGTACAAAGCCCTGAAGTTCAGATCAGAAGATCTGGGTTCAAGTCCTAATTTTGTTGCTTAGTAACTGTATGTCTGGGCAAATTACTTAAGCTCTTAAATGTCCTCAACTATAAACTAGGGAATGAATGAAATAACAAATGAAAGAGCATTTATTAACAGCTTAATCTGTGCTAAACACTGTTCTAATTGCTGGGGATACAAATGTAAGACAAAGACAGTTTCTATTCTCAGAGTAGCTTACACTCTAATAAAGGAAACAATAGGGTGGCTGGTTGGTTCCTTGTCCTTTATTCTAGAAGAGAGAGGACCAAAATGACATCATTATGTGGGAGGCAGGGTACAGGGGGTCTGACTGTGGCTGATCAGACCAATTCAAGCTCTGAAGGCTCTACACAGGTCGGGCACAAATAATCAGTCCACGTGAACATTTGGAGTGGAGAGAGCTCTAAATTTGTGCATCTTGTTTTTCTTTTGAGCTACAGCAATTCTGCTTTGTTCATAGAACACAGCACCTTGTTTTGAAGCAGGCACACCATAATGGGAGATCTCTTACCAGCATCGCCCAATACTCACAATCAACTCCAAAGTTCTTCTGAGAGACCTTGAGAGTATCCTTTATTGATTCTTCTGACCTCCGTGTGAGCATTTGCCTTGTGTGAGTTCTCCATAAAATAGTAGCCAACCCAATGGAGTTGTGCTCTCTGTAGTAGAGTTTGAATGCTCGATTGTTTAGTTTGAGAAAGGACCTCGGTGTCTGGTATCTTATCCTGCTAGGTGAACTTTAGAATCTTCCTAAGACAGTTCAAATGGAAGTGACTCAGTTTTCTGGCATGGTTCTGGTAGACTGTCCAGGTTTCACAGTCATATGACAATGAGGTCAGCACCACGACTCTGCAGACCTTCAGTTTGGTTGGTCAGTCTAATACCTCTTCTCTCCCACACTTTCCTTTGGAGCCTCCCAAATACTGAGATGGCTCTGGCAACATGTGTATCAACCTCATGACCAATGTATAGATCCCTGGAAAGTATACTACTAAGGTAAGTGAACTTGTCCATAGCATTCAAAACTTCTTTATTTTCTGTAACCAATAGTTCCACGTACGGATGGTGTGGTGGTGGTTGGTAGTTTTTTCTAATGTTGTTTGTTAGGCCAACATTAGCACAAGTAGCAGAGAATCGATCCATACTTTGTTGCATCTTAGCCTTAAAGGCTTCATTGAGTGCACAATCACCTGTGAACAAAAGAGTCATGTACCAACTCTCCCTCCATTTTTGTCTTGGCATATAGCCTTTACAAGTTAAATAATTTAAATCAGTGTGGTAGCTGACCTTGATGCTGTTGAAGGCATCTGACAATATTGCTAAAAACATCATGCTAAGGGGCATGGGAGCAAGCCCACAACCTTGTTTCATACCACTGGTGACCTGGAGAGTGTGAGCATCATCTGTTATCCAGAACCTGGGCCAGTACGCCATTGTGAAATTGATGTACAATACTGATGAATTTCTCTGGGCAACCAAATTGTGACATAATTTTCCACACACCTTCACAACTGACACTATCAAAGGCCTTGGTCAGATTGATGAATGCTGCCTACAGATCTCTGTTCTGTTCTTGGCATTTCTCCTGCAGTTGTTGGGTGACCAATACCATATTGACTATTCCTCTGCTTTTTCTGACCTATGCTGGCTCTCAAGCAGGTGACCAACTTTCAGGTGAAGGATTAGTCTATTAAGGAGGACTGTGGTAAAAATCTTGGCTTCATTGACCAAGAGAGAGACTCCTCTGTGACTGTCATAGGACGCTCGATTTCCTTTGCCTTTATAGAGATGGATAATAGAGGCATCCTTGAACTCTTGGGGGATGACCTCCTCTTGCCATATTACCTGGAAGATTTCAGTCAGCTTTTATATAGGCACTGGACCCCTGATTTATAAATTTCAGCTGGAGTAGAATTAGCACCAGGCATTTTGCCACATGAGAGGAGCCTAATAGCATTCAAAACCTCTTTTTTCAGTTGGAAATTTAGCCAGAGAAGGATTGTCTTCAAACTGAGATAAATAAATGGTCAGTGGCTTCAGCATTGCTTGATTACAGTCTATTGAGAGCACTATGGAAGTGTTCAGACCATCTCTCCCGGATAATATCCTTATCACTAATCAATATGGCTCCATCAGCACTGAGTAGCTAAGGTGCACCATAGGTATTTGTCCCATAGACAGCATCAGGAAATTATAAAAGTGTTTTGGATTGTTACTATCAGTGCAAAACTGAATTTCATCAGCCTTCTTACTGAACCAAGAATCTACGTTTGTCTAAGCTTTTTTTTATCCTTTGCTTTTGATGTAATTAAATGCTGCCATGTCAGAGATAGATAAACCATCCTGCTGATAAACCCTGTGGAATTCTCGTTTTTCATTTAGCAGCTTCTGAATTTCCCCATCATTTTCGTCAAATCAGGCTTGTTTTGCCTGATGAGTGTTCTGGCCTAGATGAGTAAATTCAGGGCTGTACAGCAGATCACTGAAAGCTGCCCACTTCTTTTCTGCTCCACTGTTGCCAACTGTGTGTAGGCTTAGCTGTATCTCCAAGTTAACAGCAAACTGTGTAGAAGTGCTCTAATCTGTTGACATTAAATTTTCTGGTAGTCATCTTGCCTTGGCACCACTGCTTTTGTTGAATGTGAATATTTAGCTTGAAGTGGGTAAGTCTACAATCAGTACAGCACTCTGTCCCACACATTGCCTTCATCACTTTTCACATGTGATCTGTCTCTTCTTTTAATGATCTAGTCTGTTTGCTGTGAGGGTGCACCCATGAAATTTTATTGTGTTTAGGTTAACAGAAGACAGTGTTGGTGATGAGAAGGTCATGAGATGCACAAGTCTTTGGTAGTAATTGACTGTTGCTATTGCTGTTTCTGAATCCATTCCTCCCAATGACTTCCTGCCATGTCTGGTAGTCTGTGCCAACTCTGGCATTAAAGTTGCCCAGAATTATAAGCTTGTCCTCTTTTGGCACATTGATGATAAGGGTCTTCATAAAATTTTTCTTTGACTTTGTTGGGGTTTATCATGATGGGAGCATAGGCACTGATGGTGTTGGCCTGGCATTTTCCTGCAAGTGTTAATCGTGTTGTCATGAGTCTGTCATTCATTCCTTTTTGTAGCCATACAAGCTTATTGAATAGATTCATTTTGATTGCAAAACCCACACCAGCTTCACAGCATTCTGCTTCACTGAAGCCACTCCAGAAAAAAACAACACATATATCCAGTTCTGACTTCAATGCTGAGTTCTCTCACAATGAGACCTGTTTGTCTTTCAGTTCTACTGGATTTTGGGTTGTTCATAGGTGTGCACACATTCCCTGTACTGATGGTGAGTGGAGTCATCTTCGCAAAAGTTTTTGTGCCTTTTTTGTGCTTTGACTGCAGGGTGGGATCCCCTCCTGCCTCCATAAGCAGGCCAGGATTGAGTAGAGTAGGCAATTTTTCGGGCACCTTTTCTAACCCCTTCCTCACACCAGGAGGCAAGTAGTGCTGTCCTTAAACAAAAAGACTACTCCAACACCCAGGGGGCTGCTGAATCCCCCTGCTGCTTCAGTCCAGTGAGAAGGCCACCCTGTGGCCTGGGCTGCCTGTGTGTGGGTTGTGACTACACCTCCCAGGGCATCTGCACCTGATGCTTGGTCACTTGCCTGTCACCGCCAGACTTTGAGATAGTTAAAAATGGTAAAATGGTGTGGGTGATGTCTTGATTCATGAATGAATTGAGTATAAATGAGGCAGAGTGGCTTGAAGTCATGGGTCTTACTAGCTCTTCCAGAGTCATTGAAGTCCAGTGGCAAGACAGAGTCAAGATGACTGGTGATGACCGGGGATGTAGGGGATGATGTTGGTGTCTTCAATGTTTAACCACCCTAAGTGACCCACAGCCTCTGTGTCAGCTATCTTCATAGCCCTTGGAACACATTGTTCGTTCCACCAGCGGAAGTCTTACATGCTTGGGTAGACTCTACCATAACTGACCAATGGGTTTGAGACCCCTTGGTTACCCTCAACCTGGTTTAGCCCATCTGCCAAATCAGTTTATGGGGGTGTGCCCACTGTACATCCATTGAGCTCCGTGGAGCCACAGGTGAGAACTGGGTGAATCAGGTGGGCATCAAAGGTGGAAAGCAGACCTAAAAAGGACTTGGCAGGCCTCAGATCAGAGGTACTAGTCTTCGCTGAACACACCCTGTGCTTCAGGAAGCAATATACAAAGAAAAATGGTAGTAGGGGAGGGATACTTTGGTTTAGATAATTATTGGGATGGCTGAGGGTGGGCATATGGGAATAGATAGACACAATTCATTAAGGAACAATGACAACAATTTTGATGATGATTTAAGAAATGAATGGGGGAAAGAGAAAGTGATAAGGAGGTCTTAGGGCAGAAATTCCTCTAGGAAAAAATTCCTAGTGTGGGTGCTGAGGTTGTTAGTAAGCAGTTTTTGGAGAGAGTGGGAAGGAAAGGGAAAACACTTAGACTTCTTGTTCTTCAGTTTTTCAGACATGTGTGTCTTCATGACCCAATTTTCTTGGCAAAGATACTGGAATGGTTGCCATTTTCTTTGTTTTATAGATTTGTTTTATAGACAAGGAAAATGAAACAAACAGGATCAAATGACTTCTTTAGGGTCTATACAGCTAGTAAATATCCAGGGTCAGATTTGAACTAAGGGAAACAAATCTTTCTGACTCCAGGCTTGGTGCTCTATCCACTGTGGCACCTAGATGCCTGAGTCCAGATTACAAAAAAAAGAAATAAAATAAATTGGATGTATCTCTAAGGTGCCATTTTGGGACTATTCCAATCCAAATGACCACTGCTTGCTTCATATTGGTGAGAGAGAGGGGGAAATTAAAAAACAAATAAACAAACAAAAAATACCTTTAAAAGCATAGTACAGCAATATAAACCTCTGCCCAGGTCCATATAATCAGCCTTTCATGACATGGAGTTGTCCCTGGAGCCTCTGCAGGTGAAGTGCAAGGTCTGGTGGATTTAACAAATCTAAAAAGGCAAGGAGAGTATGAACCTAGCCATAGAATTTATGTGTTTTCCAAAGAACAGCACAGCTAAGTTTGGACTTGTCACCAAAAGGTTGATCTCTAGATAATATTTTTTTTTGTCATTGACTCCTTTACTTATTTATTAAAAAAAACAACAAAAAGCATTAAACAGTAAGACCCCTATCTAGGTCCAGGGGGGAAACAGTTTGGAGAAGATGTAGTTAGTGTCCCTTGCTTTCCTGGAGCTTATATTCTAGTAGTGAAATAATGAGGAAATAACCCGAGGATG
>NW_027185764.1:3368825-3400951 GCF_028583685.1 Petaurus breviceps papuanus
GAGAGGGAAGGAAGAAGGGAAGGAGGGAGGGAAGGAGGGGGGGGAGGGAGGGGGAGGAGGAGGAAGGGGAGGAGGAGGATGGATGATGAGGATGATGATGACAGCCAGCATTTATATAGGCTTCCTATGTGCCGGGCACTCTGCTAAGAACTTTGAAATTAGTTTGATCCTCACGACAATGGTGGGAGGTAGATGCTATTATAATCCTCATTTTACGGAGGAGATAATCGAGGCAAACAGATCTCCTTGGCCCCAGGTCCAGGCCTCTATCCACTTAGCTGCCTCCAGGATAAAGGAGAGAGGTTTATGAAGATAACTCACTAAGGGGGTTCTGATCCTGATAGTGCAATCAGAGGTATTTTATGTTTTAAGCACTGTGTTAAATACTGGGGACACAAACATAAGCAAGCAGGATAATCTCTGGCCCCAAGGAGATTTTTTTTTTTTTTGCTTTTTGGAGGGCAATTGGGTTTAAGTGACCTGCCCATAAGTGTTAAGTGTCTGAGGTCAGATTTGAACTCAGGTCCTCCTGACTTCAGGGCCGGTGCTCTATTCACTATGCCACCTAGCCACCCCACCCCAAGGAGATTCTGTTTTAATGGGAGCAGGCAACAGATAAAGGAGAGCTATGGGAAGAAGGGAATGGGGAAGCTCTTTGTGGCAGCACGTTGGGGAGATGCATTGGAAGCAGGATAAAGGTCTGACTCTGGACAAGTCAGGGTGAAAATTCTCTTATCAGAGCCAGCAGAGCATGGGAAGAGTCCAAGGTTACAGTGCAGCTGGGTAGGAGGAAGATGAGAAGGACGGTCAGAATGTAGGCAGTATAATAAAGAGACGGCAAAAACTAGGCTTCCATGCCTAATAAGGCAAGCTCTCACATTTGAACATCACCTTCATTTCTGAGTGTTTTACTCCTCCCTCTCCTACTTAGAGGGTGAGTTCATTAAAACGAACCAATATATCAAGTAAGTCTGACAATATATTCCACACTCATAATCCTCCATCTGCATAAAGATGGAAAGCAGGTGCATTTCCTTAACTTTCCTTGAGGGATAATCTCGGTCATTATAATTACAAAGAATTGAGAGGTTTTTTTTTTCTCCTATATGATCATAATGCTATAGTCATTGTGTGTGTGTGTGTATATGTGTGTGTGTGTGTGTGTTTCTGGTTCCGCTTACTTCATTCTGCAACCATTCATGTAGGTTTTTCCATTCTTCTCTGAATTCTTCATCTTCATTGTTTCTTACGGAACAATGACATTCGATTCCATTAATTCCCTAATGTTTTATCCAGTTGAAATTTGGTTAATATAAGCATCCAAGGCATCCTTTAAGGGGAAAAGAAATCACAAAAGGATACTATATAGTTGATGTTCAGTGAGAAAGGAAGAGAAAGGAAAAGGTCAGCCTCTCTATTGACCTGTATGTGAATCTTAGAGCTTTCTGTTTTAGTACCAATTGGTAGAGTTACTTTCCTCTACCATTACTTTCTCTTCCCCTCCATTCTAATAAGTTGATCATTCCCTTGAGGCACTTCTTATCTGCCTGGTCTTTGAAGAACCAGGAACTGCAGGGCTCTTGACCTTATTTATCGAGCAGGAGACATAGGTCTGGGAACAGCTAAATCAAGGAGATTCCATTTTAATGGGAACAGACAACACAAAACACCTGGCCTCCCAGTGCAGGACAGCTCTGACACTGCTGACTTGTTACTCTGACTGTTTTGATGTATCCACTGATAAATAATAACTTTTCACATCATAATTTGCCCTAAGTGGAAAATTCTTCCTTAAATGGTCAACCATGTGATTCCCATACTCCACCAACTTCAGTAGCTCCCTATTGTTGTTAGGATGAATTACAAATGCCACTATTTGGCTTGTAAAGGTCTATACAACCTGGCTCCAGTCTATCTTTTCAGACTTTTTGAACATTACTCCCCCTCGTGCCCTCTGCTTCTAATAACAGACCAACCTTCTACCTTCATGTCTTTGCACTGCCCATCCCACATGTCGAGAATGTAGACCTTCTTTACCTCTCTTCCTTTAAGACTCTCCAAACCTTTTTCTACCTGAAACCTTTCCTGATCCCCTGACTGCTAGTGCCCTCTCCCAAACTACCTTTAACTCCTTTCTATATTTTTATATTTAGTCACCTTATGTTTGTCTCCCCTTATTAGAATACAAGATCCTTGGGAGTAGAGAAGGTTTCATTCTTTGTACTCATGCCCCCCCATGCCCAGAACAGTGCCTAGCACATAGGTAGTAGGCACCTAATATATACTTGTTGTTTGATCATTGAATTTGAATTCTGTTGAGATGAAACAATTATATCAAAAATTTGACTTTAGAATTCTTTGTCCAGACTGCCTCCTACCTGTCATCAAGATTTTTAAAGTAAATTACAAATTACTTACAAATTAATTTTTTTTAATTATGAACTAAAACATCAAATAAAATGGATAGTAACAGAAGATTTTGCATGAAACTGTAGATCTCCATTATGTATATGGCTTTTCTTTTAAATATATAATGAATTCATTGTGTAACTTTCAAAGCTGTCCTGCTTTTTCATGATTTTTTTTTTTTTTGCTTTGGACGGGGGAATTCAGGGCATTTGGGGTTAAGTGACTTGCCCGAGGTCACACAGCTAGTAAGTTAAGTGTCTGAGGCCAAATTTGAACTCAGGTCCTCCTGACTTCAGGACCAGTGAGTGCTCTATTCACTGAGCCACCTAGCTGCCCCTCCATGATTCTTTCTAGTCTTCCTTCTAGTCTTTTCTGTGCACTTAAAAAAAAGGTGCTTGAATCTGTCATTAAGATTTAAAGGGCATAGTCAAGGCACAAAGCATCCAGCCTGCTGAGAAATCCAAATTTGTGTTCTAAAGAGGCTTATTAATTTGCTGTGTTTATGAAGTGAGACCTAATCTATGTTCTATAGCCCCTTATATTTTCTTCTCAAGTGAAGAAAAACACATGCCATTACTCTTGGGATCATTTGAGGCATCACTAGAAGCTCAGATAATTACCTTTAATGGGGAGCATGTGAAATTCTCAGTAGCGAGGCTCCCACCTCTTCATGCAGGTCTGGGCAGGTTAACCAGGCAGGGTGACTCTTGGAGGAAGGAGGACATATAAGTCATTTTAATTGGAAGCTTCACCTTTTTTCCCTGATCAGCTGCTAAGGAAATTTTTACAAGGGACTAAAGACAGTGGATAAGTAGAAGGCTATTAAAGCAAACAAATCCACAAGCTCATGATTTTGGGTAGTATTATTTGTACTCCCTTTTGAATGTGGGTTTGGATTGGGTGCCTTATCAACCATTGGTGGACTATTTTTCTTTGTAACCTGTGGCTCAGGGACTCTGAACTCGACAAACTGTCCAGTCCTGAGGTCCTGATCCCAAGAGGGTCGGTTTCTCCTCTGTGGTGGAATGTTACTCTAGTTAAAACTCTGAAATAAAGCTAATATATAGTTCCTGTCCAGGTTTCCCCAGAGTTGGGTAAAAGAATCTCCAATAACCACAGAGGTGCTCAGTGTACAGCATAAATGTATCAGGTATGAAAGAGCATTTATTTCAACTTTAGAAAAATATGTAATAATAATAGCTAGCATTTAAATAGTGCTTTGAGGTTTGCAAAGCACTTTACATGTATAATCTCATCTGATCTCACAATAACCTGGAGAGGTAACTGCTATTATTACCTCTATTTCACAGATGAGGAAACGGAGGCAGAAAGGGGTTAAGTGACTTGTCCAGAGTCTTATAACTAGTAAGGACCTGAAGTGGAATTGGAATTCAGGTATTCCTGACTCTAGCCCTTAAATATGCCAGGCTCCCCTTTGCTGTTTCTATTTCTGGCAGAATCGGGAAAGGGAATCACATACTAGTAGGCATTTAAAAGGGAGATGAACTAATGAAGGAAGGAAATAGGAAAAGGTCAAAGGTGGAGAAAGGAAAAGGGTGGAGGAAGAAGTTGAAAGACGAGCAGATTTTTTTTTTAATAGAACAAAGAGTTCTTATCTGGGGGTGGGGAGAATTTGTCCTGGTCACTACTAATTAATTCACTGTGTGATTTTGAACATATCATTTCACCTTTCTGGGATGTAGTTTACTCCTATCTGCAAAACTAGGGGATCTGACCAAAATTCTTTTTAGTTTTAAAATTCTATGAGTCTGTAAGGATATTCATGGGCCAAAGTATGATACCAAAGTAGTAGGACTTTGCTGCTGACAGATATGAATAATAAAGATAAGATTGAAGGCTAGGTGGGGGAGGAAGCAATGAAGTCTTAATAATGTCGGCTCCTTGGTACTCACCTTATTTTCTGGCTCAAATTCATTTGTTTACTAAACCAGGGAAAATCTTGGGAATATATATTTCAAAAGTATATAGTAACCTCTATCTGAAGTCTTTGATCTTCATTCAGGTATAGGTGTCATAAAAGAAAGGCCTTAATCTTAGCCTGAAGTTCTCAACCTAGTTTTTGTTAGCTGGGCTTGGGGGCTATGACAAGGGAGCTATCAACTGGTCCTTGTCAAGGACAGGTCCTAGCCATTATGTCCTAGCAGAATGAAGGAGAGATGGCGTGGATGACCCTGAAGAGCTGTCCCCAGAAGACAGTACTAGAGATTATGCACCTAGAAGCCCTTATAAGATCAAAAGGGGCCATGAGAGACGATGTGCCCATTGTCCATGCCCAGTCACCACTCATGATTTTACAGATCATTGGAGCCAAGAGGAGGAGAATGAGCCCAGCAGACACAATGTGCCCAGAGGAGACGACAGAAAACAGCCCTAGGTTGTTACCTTCTGGGCTCCTACTTCTGTGGGTCACCTCTCCCAGAGCCTTCTTTCCCCATTAATACTCACAAGAGAAAGGCTGAAGGACTCTAGGGGGAGGGGCTGCCCTTTCTCTGGGCACAAATACACCTGCAGCTGGATTGTCTTCTGTACTAATGAACCTCCTCAACTCCCTCATTCCAACACTCTCTTGGTTCTCTCCTACCTTTCTGACCATTCCTTCTCTGTCTCCCTTGCTGGATCCTCCTCCAGATCGTGCCCTTCAGGGTTCTGTCCTGGGTCCTCTCCTCTTCTCTTTCTATACTACTTCATCATCTCCCATAGACTTAATTACCATCTCTGTGATGATGATCTCAAGTCTACGTTTTCTGCCCCCATCTCTCTACTGACCTCCAATCTCACGTCTCCAACTGCCTTTCAGACATCTCAAAATGGTTCTACAGTAGACATCTTAAATTCAACATGTCCAAAATGGAACTCATTCTCTTTCCTCCTAAACCTTCTCTAAAGTAATGCAATTGTCCTAATCTCAGGGATTCTGGTCATCCTGGACTCCTCACTGTATCTATCACCATATCCAATCTGGTGCTAAGGCTTGTTGATTTCACCTTTGGGACATCTCTCAAATATGTTCGTTTTTCTCTTATACTGCCCCCACTCTGGCGCAACCCTAGACTTAATAGCCTACTGGTGGATCTGCCTGACTCATGTCTCTCCCCATTCCAACCTATCCTCCACTGAAGCCACTAAAGAAAGTGATTTTCCCATAACACCAGTCTGACAGTGTCACCCCAGGACTCAATAAACTCCAGTGTCTTCCTAGTCCGATTTGGCATTCAATGCCCTTCATAACATAACCCCCTCCTACATTTCCAGTCTTCTCCTATCTTACACCCTGATGGCTACTTTTAGATCCAGGGATGCTGGCCTCCCGGGCTGTTCCATGAGTAAGATTCCATGTCTCTTAGCTTCAGGTATTTTTTTTGGCTGTTCTCCATGCCTCCTCTGCTCTTGACTACTGACTTCCCTAGCTTTCTTTAAGTCCCAGCTGAAATCTCTTCATTTACTGGATGTTTTCCCCAAATGCTTTTAATTCTAGCATCTCCCCTCTGCTAATTATTATGTACAGATGTATTATCTGTACATCGCTGGTTTCTATATATTTGTTTGCATGTTTTCTTTCCAATTAGATTATAAACTCCTCCAGGGCAGAAACTGTCCTTCTGTCCTTCCTTTTGCTTGTTTGTTTGTTTGTTTTTTAATCCCAGTCTTTAGCACAATGCCTGGTGCTTAATAAACGTTGATTCACTGATATACCCTAACATTAGGTATGTACTTCATGTATACTTTTTATGTGCAAACCCTAAAAATATTCACTGTCCCAAGATTGTGTGTGTATTTGTGGGAGAGTGCACCCTAGGTTTATGGGGGGGGGAATCTTCTATTGACTGTTTTCTTGTTGTCTAACCTAATTGTGTCCCTCAGATTTAGAGAAAATATAAACCCATGAATAGGGACTAGTGAGTTCTGGTGTTGAGTGGATGTAGACCTACAGAGTACCTTAAACTTGGGGTAGCTATTCAAGGTGGGAGGGAGTACTACTCATGTGAAAAATGAGTGAATTAGTTTACATAAGACTAGGATAAATTCAAGTGAAAAAAAAAGGGAATACTTCTCCCCTAGGATTGATATGATACAAATATTCAGACTTTCAAACATGCTACATTTTGAATTACAGAGAACAATTTTGATTTCCAAATTAACTGTATCTTTTTCTTAACCAGAAAACTAAGCCAGCTGCATTAAATTAGACATTGGATTGCCATCCAATGAGTCCGTGGAAAAACAAATAAAAAGTGATGCAAAGTAATTTTAAGAGGCAGAGAATGCTAATAAACAGTGGGATCAGGAAAGATGAGGAGGGGTCGAACCTGAGCTGTGAATTTAAGGAAGCTATGAATTCTAAAAGTCAAAGGTGAGAAGGCAGTGCTTTCCAGACTTGGCAGACCATAAAAAAAGCCTACTTCTATGCTTTCAAGACACAGAGACCAACCTAAATGAAAATTTGACTATATTTTGAATGAACTACTGTAGAGTGAATCATTTTATTTTTTACAGAGATGGAGAGATAAACACGCATATATAAAGGTTGTTCTTCTGGCCTATGGATAATTGTTAGACATGTTGGCTTCCCTTCTTAATGCCTAAGGCTGTGATGCCTCGACTAGCCTGGGGAGATGAGAGAATTTTAGTGAATACTAAAATAACTTTCTGTGTGTTTTGTTATTGGGTTATGTGCCATTTGTTTTTCTGGTAAATGCAAAAGTGGGTGGCAAATGCATTGACCTTGGGTAGACATGTGCAGGATCCGATATCCAAGTACTCGATTTGAGTTAAACATTTGTTACATGCTTGTGTTAGCACCAAATATTTAGTTTTCAATTTTTTCATCTTCTGGAATGTTGGAAATTGTATTTGGCATTTTCAGCTTTCCTGGGGTCTGAAACATAAACGGTTTCTTCCTCAAAATAGCATAGTTCTTCCTAATCTAGTTGGAATCTTCCAAGTCACATAGTCTCTCTATAGCCAGACCCTGTTTTTCTGGACTAGGGATGTATTTGCACAGGCCCAAAGATTGGAAGTAGACTATGATATTAATTTCCAGGCTTCATTCTTTGGCAGAAAGGCAAAGAGTGGTTTGAATGTATGAGATCCTTTGGGGTCCTCTGGAAAGCAGACCAGAGACAGGGCAGAGGGGTATTTTGGTGAGAGCAATGTTTTCTACTGAGATTTTCTTGAGACCCAAATTTAAGGAAAAAAAAAAGGTGGGAAGGTCAGGGGTGCTTTTTAATTTTTTTTAAACAAAATCTGCATGCAAATTACAATAAGAAATTAGGCCTGTGGTTTCATTGGTATAGGAAATGCCCAGATGAGAAAACTATTAATTCAAAGGTTGCCACTTTCCCAAAAGCATAGAGTTGCCTAGGGCACCAACAAGTTAAGTGACTTGCTACACAACCATAATAGTCAATAATCAGTAAACATTAAGCTCCTACTATGTTCTCCTACTATGTGCTAAGCACTGAGGATAGAAGAAGGACAGAGTCTGCCTTCAAGGAGCTTATAATCTAACAGGGAAAGACAATACACAAAGGGAAGGGGAAAGGGAGGAGGGTTGGCCTGGGGAGAAGGTTCTGAATGAGGAGTGGGGGAATAGTGGAAAAGTCAGAGAAGTCTCAGAGTAGAACAGCCAGGTGAGCAATGAGGAGATGTTCTGAGCTGAATTCCCTCCTTAAATGGAAGTTTTGGAGGTCATGGCTCCATCCTCCTATTAGAGGGACAGAAGGTGGTGATGAAGTAGAATACCAAGAGATAAAGATTTGAACCCAAGCCTTGACTTAAAAAGCAACACTATCTATGACATCACTGCCGCTCAGCCTACATGTCATCCTAATATTTCATTAGTAGCTTTCCCTTTCTAGGTTTTCCTTCTCTTAATTTACTATGATTAACTCAGGTACCGATGATGACAGGACAAAGAAACGACATCACTGTGTCATAGAATTTCTTTTCTTTTGTGTTTGTTTTGTGTTTTTGTAACAAAAATGATCCTAAACAAACAAATGACAAAGCATTTATGAAGTACTTACTATGTGCTAAAACAGAAAATATTCCCATTTTGAACAAATTTGAACAAAAAAATAAATAGAAAAAAGTCAGGCCGTCCCTTATTTCAAGGAGCACATACTCTAATGGGGACAGACCAGAGATAAATGAAAATTCACCTTCAGGATAAATGGGAAGGACCAAAAGCCTTAAGGGTTCATAGGTGAGGTGGCTGACCCTGTCTAAGTGCTGTGATCTCATTTGATACTCCCACCAACATGTGAGGTTGGTACTATTTTTATCCCCATTTTACAGCTTGAGGAAATTGAGGCAGATAGAGGTCAAGTGACTTGCCTACTAAATGTCTGATGTCAGATTTGAACTCAGGTCTTCCTAACTCCAGGACCAATGTCTTCTCTCCACTGTGTCACCTAAAGCCCTCTATTAGAGGTCTCTATTATTTATTAGTTATCAATTAGTTATTCCTCACTCTTGCAATGTAACTGGCCCATTTTTTTAAATTTTACTTTTTTTTCCCTCTACATATCATTTGATCATAGAGTTGGAAGGGGCATAGAGGTCATTTATTTAAACCCTCCCATTTTACAGAGGAGGATTACAGAAGTGGGTTAAGTGTAGGGGTGTGCTAGTAAATGTTTAATAATTAGCTCTTCAAAAACCCAAAATGCATGCCTGCTAAACTTTTAAGTTTAATTTGCATTATTAACATTTTTCTTTTCTTTGTCACTTTCCTAAGTCTAGACAATTAACAAAAAAAAATCAAGGTATAATTTGTAACATTTGCTGATTTCCAAGGCATAAATGCTTACACTGAAAATTTTAACAACTAACTGAGTTAGTTCTAGCTGGTTCCACTATACCCCCAGTCAAGTGACTTGTCTAAGGTGATATGGGTAATAAATGGCAAAACTGAGATTTGAACCTAGATTCTCTATCTCCAGATCCAGATTTCCTTCCACTGACCCATTCAGTCATAGGAGGAGTTCAAGTCAAGCATGGAATGGGGCTAGAATGCAATGATATCAGTGCTCTAATTTGTTATTTTGACAAATGTCTAGTGGGAGATGATGGAAGGACATCCTCTACTATGTTCCTGTTTTACAACCTAGAAGAGGATTGCCTCTGTAACATTTTAACAGTGTCTTGCTTGCAGAATCTATCTGGACATTCAGCACTACAAATTAATTTATACATTTCTGAGTCTCATTGTGCACATATCATCTCCTGAAGGCCTTCCACTGATATAGAACCCTTAAATTGTGGGGTTTGCACCTTGAAGCTAAGGGGCAGAGAAATGTGCTCTAGTCCTTACTCCAACATTTTGTAGGCCCATGGCCGCCAACAAATCTGAGCCTTAGTCTATTCATGTATCAAATGAGTGCAACAATATTTAGAGAACTCACATCACAGGATTGTTATAAAGTGCCTTTAAGCCCTCAACACTATATAAATACAAATTATTATTATACAAGGGCAGCTAGATGACACAGTGGATAGATCACTGGGATTGGAATGAGGAAGACTTATTTTCATGAGTTCAAATCTGGCCTCAGACACTTACTAGCTGTGCGACCCTGGGCAAGTCACTTAACCCTGTTTGTCTCAGTTTCCTCATATGTATAATGAACTGGAGAAGGAAATGAAAAACCACCCACTATTTTTGTCAAGAAAATCCCAAATGGGGGTTATAAAGAGTCAGACATGGCTGAAAAATGACTGAACAACAAAACTATAATAAAATGTTCACTTCCAATCCAAAACAGTACAATTCAATACAAAAACATTTATTAAGTGCCTACGGTGTGCAAGGCATTCTTCTAGCTTCTGTGCATAGATATAAAGAGAAATAGAAAAAACAAATAATTCCTGCCCTCAAGGAGCTTAGATTCTACTAGAGATATATAGCATACAAATACATGTTCATTAAAAGTATGGTTGCCTGGGTGTTTCCTGTCATATAATTTTTTGCTTTCTCTGTGCTTCTTCCAGCAGGAGAATGAAAAGTAAATGGTGACTCTATCTGTGTTTTAATGAGCGACAGAACAACCCTGTTCAGGGACTGTCCATTTAATTACTTTTTTCTCCCCAGTATTAAAGTATTTTCTTATGAAAAGAGCCATAGAGAACTGGAGGAGTTAGCTTTGTCTTCTGTGTCCAAGCTGCTGAAATGTTGTGTTTCCGCAGAAGGCAGTGGTATCCAGAAGTCACCTTTCTTTTCCTGACTTGGCTGTTAATGGACTTACTCCCCCTGCACTCACTTGGCCTTCTTGCCTGGCAGGAGAGGTATCCTGTTTTATAACTAGCCTGTCAGTCCTGGGGCAGTGTGGAATACATCCCCTACTGCCCTTGTTCTTTGGTTGACCAACCACGGTTTCTACTCCTCTAAATACCCAAGCACCACTTGGTGTTTTTCCATAACAAGCTATTTAACTGAAACTTCAAAGTTTGGGTTTTTGAGATTTATTTATTTCATTCAGAACAGAACTGGATCATTAATAGAGATAGAATACTATTTAATTCCAGCCAAAATGCCACCAGGTTTCTATTGGAAGAAATAGGAAATAAATATTCTTAGAGGATGAACCTGATTAATTAAGGTACATATTTATATAGTGTGTCTGTACTGTATGAATGTTGCCTTGGATCCTACTATAATAGAATTAGGCCTGAAAGGGACCTTTAGGTTAATTTTATCCAATCTCCTAATATTTCAGATGAAGAAATTGATGCCCAGAGAGGGCAAGTGACTTGTGAGACTCTACAAATGGTAGAATTAGGAATCTTACTCAAAGTCCTTTCTCCCAGTTTAACATATGTGGCTCTGTCTCCTGAATATGATGGTTGGAAAATATGTAGCTTGTTGCATATGTTATTAGACATCTTGCATTTTAAGTTGAAGTATGGGGATAGTGAAAATAACATGGAAGTCAATCAATCAATCGATAAACATTTATTAAACACCTACTATGTGCTAGGCATTGTGCTATGTTCTGGGGATACAAAAAGAGGAAGTGACAGCAGTGTGTACTACAGAGGGCAGTGCCCAACAAGAGAAAGAGTGAGCAACTAGGAGACACAGTTTGTTACCAACTAGAAACACCCATGTCACCATGGGTGAGTCATGGATGCTTCCTCTTCTGTAAACTGAGCTCAATATACCTCTGTACATCCTAAGGTGCTGGTGGGAATTGAGTGAAATCATCGGTATGAAAGCACTTTTGAAAGCTATAGGCATTATAGAAATGTTAAATATGATCACAATAGTGATGATTATACTTAAAGGCAGTAAGGGGAAAAGGGGGAAGAGTGAATGAAGCAACAAAGACTTTCAAGGGCATATTGCTGAATGTGGTGTGTATGTAACTTACCATCTCTCCCTCTCTCTCTCCCTCCCTCCCCCCCTCTCTAATCTATCTACTTCTCTAATAGTCTTCTTTCTTCTTTCTTTTCTTTCCTTTCTCCCTTTTTTCTTTGTTTCTTTTTCCTTCCTGTCAATCTTTTACTCATACTTGACACATGGAATTATATGGATAACCTTTTCTGTGTAGAGATGTTATTTATAGACATACATATATGTAACATTGTATATTTATACATATGTGTATATATGTATATATATGTAAATATCTGCATCTATCTCTGATAGATGCTATAAATGGACAGTTAGTTGGGACTAACATTGAAGCAGCGGGGAGAACAAGCAGGGCTGCTTTTAGAAAATGACAGGATTATTTTTTAGTCACTGTTTCTCTCTGAGACAAAAGCCTGTTCTCTCTCTCTCCCTCTCCCTCTCCCTCTCCCTCTCCCCTTCCCCCCCTCTCCCTCTCCCTCTCCCTCTCCCTCCCCCTCTCTCTTTCCCTCCCTCCCTCCCTCCCTGAGAGTTGAGAGCTATTATTCTTTGAAATAACATTTTTACAGAAGGCATTAGAAAAGTGCCTTAACCCATAGGTTCTAACTGTCCCATCAACTATGGTTCTTCATCTCCCTCTAGGATGACTAAGAGGGGGACTAATATTTTTAGGACTATCCTTTTAGTAACAATATGATTCTGGTGATCTTGTATGGCTCCAGGTAATGTAATACTACAGTTTCTGAAGAATATAAGTTGAGGATTACACAAAAGACAATGGATAAAGACATGGATGCATAAGCAGCTGTAATACATTATGAATAGGGAATTGTCAACCAATTTATGTGAAATCTATACTTCTCTCTGTCATTATAATCTGCTTTCCTGTACTGAGTGGAGTTGTTTGTAATTCTCAAGTCACTAGCTAAGGCTGATTACAAGTTTCATCAGTGAGCTCCTTGAGGCTTCCTCATTCATACACTGGAGATCACTAGATCTTCAGTTATTATGTAGGAAAGTACATCCTTGAACTTCAATTGAGCACAGCATTATAACTGAATAATACTTGTTCACTGGACCAGGGACATTTGTAATTTTGTTGCCAATTCAATCTTGCCCCCAATAAATAGTTTTTTAAAATATTTTATTTTTTCCAATTACATGTAAAAACAATTCTTAGCATTTGTTTTTAATTTTTGAGTTCCAAATTCTATCCCTCTCTCTCTCCCCTCACCCCTCTCTGGGATGTGAAGCAATCTGCTATAGGTTATACACACACACACACACACACACACACACACACACATATGTGTGTTTGTATATACACATGCATATAAAAAGTTAAAACATATTTCCACATTAGTAATTTTGTGGAACAAAATTCAAAGAAAAAACCAAAACAAAACAAAGAAAGTAAAAAAATAGTATGCTTTGGTCTGCATTTAGACTCCATAAATTTTTTCTCTATAAGTGGATAGTGTTTTTCATCATGAATCCTTTGGGATTGTCTTGGATCATTATATTGCTCAGAATAGTTACATCATTCACAGTTGATCACCATACAGTATTACTGTACAATGTTCTGCTGGTTCTCCTCACTTCTTTTTGCATCAACTCACGTAGGTCTTTCTAGGATTTTCTAAAATCATCCTGCTTGTCGTTTCTTATAGAACAATAATATTCCATTACAATCATGTATTGCAACTTATTCAGCCATTCCCCAATTGATGGACTATCCCCTTAATTTCCAATTCTTAGTCCCCACAAAAAGAGCTGGCAAAAATATATTTTTTGTACAAATAGGTCCTTTCCCCTTTTGGGGGGATTTCTTTGGGATACAGACCTAGTACTGATATTACTGGATCCAAGGGTATGAGGTTTTATAACCCTTTGGACATAGTTCCAAATTGCTCTCTAGAATTGTTGGATCAGTTCACAACTCCAGCATGCATTAATTATAATTTTTCTTTATCTTGGTACATGATGTGAGATGCTGGTCTAAACCTAGTTTCTGTCATACTGTTTTCCCAGAAGATTTTGTCAAATAGTGAGTTATTGTCTTAAAAGCTTGAATTTTGGGGTTTATCAAATGCTAAATTACTGTAGTCATTTACTACTGTTTATTGTGTACCTAATCTATTCCACTGATCCACCACTCTATTTCTTAGCCAGTACCAGATTGTTTTGATGATTCCAATAATTTTTTGGATTGATTCCTTACTTTAATATCATAATTGACCAGATCATCTCCAGCTGATCAGTAACCAGAAATTTCTACACTTTGGGCAAATATCTAAATGTGACCACTTTTATATATGATTGAGGTAGATTAGAGACAGAAGACATGAGAGATGAAAAGGCTGAAGAACTGAGAGGCCAGAGTGTTTGGTTGAGGATGCAGGGAAAAATACTGTGGACCAGGCACTGACCTTATTGGCGGTTGGAGAAGAGACAAAATGGCTTGGAGATCCAGTGACAAGGAGCTAGAAAAAACAGAGTTAATTTTAAAAGAGGAGAGTAGTTGTTGAGCACTGATGCAAAGTTATCTACAAGTGGGAGAGATGAATAATGAATCTTTCACTTCTTCTCCCTGGATCTATGTGTCATGGAGTAGAAGAGAAGATGGAGCTAGCTAGCTTTGGAGAGGGTAAAAAGAGTTACACTGCTTTCAGGATAAAACTAAGTTTTGGTGAGCAGCAGGATACAGAAAGAATGTGAGCAGAAAATTTCTAGATCATAGGTTTAGAGCTCAGAGGGGCCGTAGAAATTACCCCTTTAAATCTGTTCATTTTCCAGTTATAGAAGCAGGTCCAGAGAGCTAAAGGTCATACAAATAGTTGGTAGAAGAGCTCACATTTGAACTAGGGTCTTCTAACTTTAAATCCATCAATCTATCTACTGTAGAAGATTTTAGAAAGTGCTATGGAAATGGAAGGCAGAGGAGAGAGAGGATAGGAGCTGAAGGATAGGGTTAAATATAAGGGGGTAAGCTCAACAGATGTCACATCTGGAAGGTAAGAAGACCCTAGGAGATGGACATCATGGTACCTGGACCCTGGGTTATGGCAGCCCCTTTTGGTGAGGGAGTAACTGAGGGAATGGGCCACCTGGTATACTGCATAGGGTGGGACCTAAGCTCCTGGAAAGAACCCTTGTGTCTCCTGGGCTGTCAGCATCTTGACTTCAACCTTCCAATAATAACAGTTATAGAAATGCTCCTTCCCCCTCTCCAACACTGATGTTCAGATATTCTCTTCCAGACTTGTCTTTACCTTCCCTGCAGGTACACATATCCACAGAGAAATAAACAGCATCTTTTTCCTACTCCTGAAAGAAGGGATATCTCCTCCATGCCTTGGCTACTCTGCCCTGCTTATGGCTGTAGTCTCTAATCATCTCAAATAGTATTGCTAAAATGGATTATAATTCAAAATGTTGCTACTGATTAATGGGCCAGTCACTGGATTTTGAAGTGGAAGAGATCTGATAGATTACCAAAGTGAGTGATACCGCCCCTTTGGGGGTGCTGGAACCATTGGGTGTGGTGATGATGGTGGTTGTGGTAGTAGTAGTAGCCTTGGTTGTAATTGATGGGTGTTGAATAAAAATAAGAGGAAATGGAAGCATAAGGAAGGAAGAAAAGATAATTTTGAAAAACTCTTCATACATGTTTCATCTGTTGTGTAACAGTTAAAGTCATAATGATTGCATTACTTTCCAAATAAACCCACAAAATGCAAGTTATAACTGATCAATGGTCAAGTCTGCTGACAGGTTTTAACAAGCAAGTATTGGCAGGTGAGTGTGGCATACATTGTCAGGAAGTCCAGCATGCATCAGCAAGACTAAAGTGTGTGTTATGATGCTTTTTTACAATATGATGCTATATGATTACATGGCACAATAGTCATCAAAATTTCAATGCAGTAAAAAGAAACTTCACAAATTTACCATGAATAATTAAATTTAAGATGCATCATTTTAAAAAATTTATTTTCAAATTTCAAAAAAAAATTAAAAGGTTAAAGAAAATAGATTTCCAGGGGAGTACTAAGCAAAAAAAAAATTAACAAAGCTGTAGGCCAAATAATTTTGGGGACTTCTGATCTAAGTCCCATTAATCCTCTTCCCATTTAGATGAAGAAATCAAGGATCAAGAAGGGAAATGACTTTTCTAAAGTCACACAGCTAGTTAATAGTAGAGTTGGGAATCAAACTTAGATTTTCTCCAAATTTGGTACCTTTTCTAACATATCAACTGTGGGCTGGAAATTAGAAGACCCACGCTTAAATCTTGACTCTTCCATATACTAATCATGTCATTTAATCTACTAAGCCTCAGTTTCCTCATCTGTAAATTATCTCTTTCATAATGTTGTTTTGAGAATCCAATAAAACATGAGCCCCCAACCTTTTTACTCCTGACCTCCATTAAGCTTTCCCATAATTCCTACTCAGACTAAAAAGAAATAAATTCTAGAGTTACAACACATGTATGTAAGAAATAAAGAGATTAATTAATGTCAATAAGGGTACTGTAGTAATTTACCAAAAATTCCCCCTTGACAAGCTTCTCATAGTCCCTGGGGGTATGCATAACTCAAGTTGGATACCCTTGAGATAAGATAATGTAAACCATTCTAAAATAGTGAAGTATTGTGTTAATAAACTTATTATTAAAACAAAATGTATTGTAACTGGCCGTGTAATCTTGAGCAAGCTACTTAACCCCAAATGCTTAAAAAAATGTATTTAAATTTATTTAAAAAACAGGCCATATAACACTTTTCTTTTAATAGGATTTGATGCTCACAAAAATTAAGCAATGAATGGCTTCATGATACAGGGGAAAAGGTCAGAGAATTTGGTGTCAAATGAACTTTATTTAAATCCCATATTTTACCTGTGGAGAAGAGAGAGAATGACTTGGAGGTCTAGCAACAAGGAACTAGACAGAATAGAGTTAATTTTAAAAGAGGAGAGTAGTTATTGAACGCTGATCCAAAGTTATTTAGAAGTGGCAGAGATGAGCAATGAATCTTTCAGTTCTTCTCCCTGGAGGAGAGTAGTTGTTGTAAAGCCAAGCCAAGCAGAGCAGCTTTCCAGAGGACTGTTGTGAACAACTTTGAGGTTCTGATCACATAGTATAGTGAACTCTTTATTCAGCAATAAATTAAAGCAAAACATTCACAGAAACCAAAGGACAGCATTCACAATGTTATAACATAACAACTTATAACTAAAGTGGCCACGTGGTTTTAAACAAAAGATATCATTCAGTAAGTCCTTAACTCAAGCATCCTTAAGGAGCAAGTCTCCTTAGGGGACATAAAGTACAAAGGTCAAAGTTCTCCACCCCTAGGTCACATTGTCTTAATCTCTCAGTCAAAAAGTCCTCTTTCTTCTTGATTGTAGATTAGTTTCCAATCATCCTGAACTCAATCATCCTTAAGAGTACAAGGTATAGAATACAAAGTTCTCCCACCCCTAGGCCACAGTAAATCATGATCTTCTCAGTCAGCACTAAGTACCCAAGATCTTGACTTCATCTTGACTAGAGGCTGGCTCCCAAATTCCATGGTTCCTCTTCCATGGGTCCAGCTCCTGCCTGAATCTATCCATCTGTTACCTGGATTCACAGGTAGGCAGCTCTCCTTGTCCAGTTCCTCATCCAGTTCCATATGGAAGCTCATAGTGTCCAGTCCACCTCAAGTCCTTTGCAGTTTCTGATTCTGTGAAGACAAAGCTTAGCAGAGCCAAAACAACATTCAAACACATTGCCTGCACCATCATCAATTCACTCTCTGCCTGTGAAATCAACAGATACCCACAAACAAGGTCTGAGAGGTCAACACAAATTATCAGTAAAGTCCCAGGACCTCTGAAACCCTCCTCCAGGACTTCTGTAAAAAGACAACGAGAAAATTCTCTTTCAGGGCTTCCAGTAAGGTCCCAGAGCTTCTGTACTAAGTATTACAAACACAAATCAACACAGAACAGACAGAGTGCCTGGCCTCCACAACCATTCCCCTTCTCAGTTCTGCTCTCCCCCAGCTTGGGCTTCTCCTTATATATGGTCATTAGCTCCTCCCTGTTCTGCCCCTTATTTTTGCATCAGTAAGTTCCTCCCACTGTGGGTTTCACAAGTTCTATTTCTTAACAAAGACTTGATACAATTAGTGCAAGACTTTAAACTTGAACTGAAACAAGGTGCTAATTAAACAGCTGAAACAAGGCACTAGGTACTTCTTTGCTTGCCATTACATACCTGTATTACATTGGGCAAGTTATTTAACCTCCCCAAACTGTAGTTTCCTTATCTTAGGACCATTGATTTCTATGGTTCCTTCCATCTCTAAGGCTAAGATTTCATGATTTAATTTGCTGCAACCCTTAAAATATTGGGACTCCCTAGAAGATTTTTCAGACCAATTCTCCACTTCAAAGTTTGAGAGACTAACAGCTACATGATCTTCTGGGAAAAGATGGAAGAAATCCAGTCATCTTTCCTGAGAACTCTTTCCCTGGTGCCCACTGGAGTGGATGGTGGCCTCACCATAGTAACAGTAGGAATATGTTCTTTATAGATTTCATAGGGCCAGACAGACCCATTGAAGAATTACACAGGTGAAGCCATGTAAGGAATGTCATCAGAGAAATGTATGATGGGGGTGGGGAATGAAGAGGTCATATAGTAAAAGGGAGGGATAACTGAAACACAGCTACATGCTCTATTGGTATCCATACAGTGTCAGGAGAAGGAGAGGAAGGCCCTTAGCAATTTGGGTAGACTCTCTTTGGAAGTATGAGGATAGGAGTGGCACAGGATGTGCAGGCATGACTGTGGTATGATTTGCATCATTGACCAGTATAACCACATTAATTGAGATCACAGATCCACTGAAGAGCTGGACAAAGAAGATTGCTCTCTTTGGGTCTCTAAAGTAAAGTCTGAAGACCTCAGGAGGGGCAATGCGAAATTTGTTTTTCTACTTACAGGAGTTCATAATTGAAAAAAATTTGGAGGTCACTGACCTACATCACCCAGCTAAAATTATGGCTCATCTGAAGCTCTTGATCAACCCTTGCCCTCAGGTACTTTCTGGAATCATCTATGACTTCTCAAAGAACTCCTCATATATTCATGCTGTTGACTAAACTCAACTTCCTGTAGCTCAAGGAGCAAAGAGAGACAGTAATAGGAGAAGCCCTGGACAGCAACCTAAATACAAGGTTGATTCCCCAAGACAACTGCCTTCTCTGGCCTATGGACAGCCTGAAGCAGTCTTGCTGTAGACTTGCATCTGGGCCAATAGCGTCTCCATCGCTGCCCAGGCAGACTGTGGTGGGCAGAGGTACCCTGCACAAGATCAGGTAAGGATAACACATGTGTCCTTAGAAAACTTTTCTCCTCCTCTGCCATCCCCCAGCCCCACCCCCTTCAGGATAATTGGACTCATTAGTTCCTAATGTACATTCTCAAACCTAACCATCAAAAAGGAAGTTAGCTTCCTTATGTCAACAGGGCTTAATACGTTTCTTTTCAAAACATAGAAGGCCCAGTAAGTCACATTATTTTTTGTTTAACTAGCAAATGGTAAATTTTTACTCACTGCAAGGGATAAGAGAGCCTGTCTCACTGCCTCTGTTTGGTTAAGGAGTCCTGACAGTGTAAACATTTACTAGGTAACGTTAATAATTCTGAAAACTCAATTAAAAAAAAAAAGGAAAAGGAATCTACTTCTAAAGCTTTTCAAAGGGCTCTAAAGTAAGAAGCTTATTGGTCAGCTATACAAGTAAGGAAGAGAGCACCAAGTCTTACTAGAGTTTCTGAAAACCTTAACTGTTAAATAAATGCAGTTAAATGTTCAGCGCAAGGCACAGAGAATTCTTCATAGTGCTCTTGCATCCCATAAACTCTTGGGTCTGAAGCACCACAGCAGCTAATAAAAAAATAAAATAAAATGGTATTAAAATGTTAATGACTCGCCAGTATTTCCATTTATATATACATATGACAGTTTCTGAACCCATTGAATTGTAGAGAATGGTTTAAACATCACCACAGTTGGAACAAAGTCATACTAAATGCCGAGTATTTCAAATTCTGAAGTGTCTTCGCTTTAACTTACATTTAAATGAGGATCACAGCAGATGGAAAGATTGCATGTGATGTTAGGAGATGAGAAATCCAAATCAGGGAGTGCCTAGTAAGAGGAGGAGAGTTAGCAAGCCACCAGATCATTTTTTGTCCTATCTACCCAACAGGGATAAATACTGGCATGGGTGAAGTGTTTTGACCACCTGGGAAGAGAGGAACTATAGAAAACCCAAGGTGTCTTTGGAAATCATTACCAATGTTTATGCAGTTTAAATTGGGGTGAGGGAACCCAGAGAATCTCAAATTAGGTACATTCATTCATTGGCTTATTTACCCAAGTTATCTAGCTAATAAAAAATAAAATAAAATGGTATTAAGATGTTAATAGCTTGACGACATTTCCATTTATATATACACATAACAGTTTCTATCTATTTATTTAGGTGGGCACAGACAAAATGGCATAAGAAAGTCACTTGGCTGTTGTGAAAAATGCACAATTCTAATTTTTAGGTTTATGGTTAAAAACTCATTTGCAAATCATTTGCTGGTCTCAGTTCTCCTCCTTGCCCAATTTTGGTTCCACAGGATAACCAAGCAAGGTTTTTGCTGGTGTTGAATTCATAAATACCAGCATCAATGTCAGCATCCAGATTGTATGCCCGAAATCTCTCCTACTTTCTATTTTTATCAATTATCATTTATAAAATGATGGGGAAAGCTCATTTCTTTGCACCTATCATGCTTTTAATAAATTTGTCTCAGGTAGATAGAGAACAAGGCTGGGAAGGGCTGGAATTAGGAAACTTAGACTGAAGTTTCAACACAGTCACTGGCTAGATAGGTGATGTTGGACAAGTTACTAGACCTCTCAGTGTTTCAATTTCCCTTTCTGTAAGGTGGGGATAGAAGTAGGAATGTGGAGCAGTGGAGAGAATACCTGGAGTCAGGAAGACTCACTCATCTTTGTAAGTTCCAATCTGACCTCAGACACTTACTAGTAGTGAGACCCTGGGCAAGTCACTTATTCCTGTTTGCCTTAGTTCCTAATCTGTAAAATGATCTGGAGAAGAAATGGCAAACTGCTCCAGTATTTTGGCTGAGAAAATCCCAAATGAGGTCATGAAGAGTTGAACATGACTGGAAAACAACTGAACAAAAAGAAGATGGAATAACAGTATCTGACCTTCTCTCCCAGGGCTGTCTTGAGGATATAATGAATTAAGAAGTTATAAAACTGCTTTGAAAAATACAAAATACTATAAATTGTTAGAGTGCCCTTTGATGGGACCACGCCTCCTGGGACTTGAGGACCTTCATGCTATAGATCTTACCTATCTTTCTGCAACTGGGGGGTTAGGAGTAAGAGTAGTGATAGTGGGAGGTAGAAGTACAAGATGACAGAGCGGTCACAGCTGCTGCCTCCTGGGGCAGCTGATTGATGAAACTGTAGAGTAACTCAAGGGTGTGTATGTAGTTATGTGTGTATCTGACCTAATGTCTCCCGGGTCAGGGCCAACTCTGACGAAAGCCTTTGGCTTTATTAGCACAAGACAATTGATTCTGTCTAGTTCTTTCTCTCTCTTTACCTTTGACACTCCATTATTAAGAAAAATAACAATAATAGTTTACATTTTTATAACACTTTAAGATTTTTGAAAGTTAAGTTTTATTTTTTCAATGACCAAATATTTACCCTTTTCTCCTTTTACCTCTTCCTCCCCATTTGGTGGGTGGGGAACAAAGCTTTTCTTAAATAAGCATTGCCAAATGAAACAATTTCCCATATTTCCATGCCTCAAAATGTCTGCTCGCTCTGCATATTTGTCCATTACCTCTCTTCCAGGAGGTGGGTAGCATTAAAAAAAATATGGAATATTCCATGAACTCTCATGTAATTCTTACACAGGGACCACAATAATTTGAGGTGGATTTTGAACGCAGAAAGGTCTCCTGATTACAAGTTTCATCTTCTTCTCATTATATTATAAGGTAATTTCTTAGAAATTCATTACCACACTTAATTTTTCTCATAAATGAAGGAATGAACAGTAAAAACAGCTTAGAGTATGCCTTCAGAAAAGCAATGGACAGGGAGAGGGAAAGGGAGAGAGAGGGAGATATGGGCTATTTACATAGTTAGAGTGAGGGATAATTGCTCCTTTAGTATCCACATAATGTCAACAGAACTAAAAGAAGGCCCACAGCACATTGAATGGCACCTTGACAGAAGGCAAGAATGCGAGTAAAATAAGACGGGTGATCATAGATGACTGAGAAGGAATGGGAAGGGCTGCAATCTTCCTTGTTGGAGGGAACATAGCAGACACACAAGAGATCGCAGATCCCTTGGTCTTGAAATAGGAATGTAAGTGAAACTATGGTTTTCAGTGCCATACTTCAGTTACCCAGGCAGGTTCAATCCCCAGGGATGAGGAGAATCAGCATTTTAATATCTTTTCCAAATGGCAATTTTTGAATGCAATTCAAGGTACACAAAACTGCCCCCAAACTTCTTGAAGAAAAGAAATCACACGGCTAAGCCTACTTTCTGACAGCATGAGAAATAGGTGTAGCTATTTGCCTTATCCATAAAGACCTCAACTCTCTTCATCTCAAGGCAACCACATTTTCCCCCCAGTGATTCTGGAGATACCTGAATTTGCACATTGCATTAAAGAGGCATGGCTTTCAAGTATGATGTGGGAAATAAAATGTTAATTTATCCAAATCACTGAAATTTTATTCAACCAATATTCAGAGAATCACATAGCTATAACATAGCTTTATATCAATCCCTCTTGCCACAACTTGGCTTAAAATAAGAAGAGCTAGATAGAGAAACAAATTCAGAGAGAGCCATAAAAAGGAAAGATGGTAACCAAAAATTAGGCCTTGCCTTCTTTAGACTTTATTTTTTTTCTCTCTCTCTCACATTAACCCACATCTTGCAGCCCTGACATGACTTCTCCCTTCCCTACTCTTAAACATCTATGTATTTATCTAGCAAACTGTTCCTAATTCTTTAGATTAGGGAATACTTCTCCCAAAGGTGGTCTTCTACTTTCTTTCTTTTATTCATATTTCATTTTTCCTCAATTATAGGTAAAAACAATTTTTACCATTCATTTTTAAAAATTTTGAGTTGTAAATTCTTCCTTTCCCTTTCTCCCTTCCATGTTCCCTGATAAGGCAAGCAATTTGATGTGGTCTATACACGTGTAATCATGGATAACATATTTTCATATTAGTCATGTTGTGGAAGAAAACACGGACCAAAAACCAAACAAGAATAAGAAAGCTTTAAAAAGTATGCTTCAACCTGACTCCATCAGTTCTTGCTCTGGAGGAAAGCATTTTTCATCATACTCCTAGATCATTGTATTGTTGAGAATAGCTAAGTCATTCACAATTGATCAATACACAATATTGCAGTTACTCTATACAATGATTTACTGGTTCTGCTAACTGCATTTTGTATCAGTTCATGTAAGTCTTTCCAGGTTTTTCTGAGAGCAGTGTGCTCATCATTTCTTATAGTACAATAGTATTCCATCACAATCATATACCACAACTTTTCAGCTATTCCCCAACTGATGACTATCCCCTCAATTTCCAATTCTTTGCCACCACAAAAAGAACTGCTATAAATATTTTTGTACACATAAATCTTTTTGGTCTTCTTTCTAAATTTCCCAAGTTGATAGTAAAATTCTATTCCATTTTGGCTACACACTTATGTTGTGGGATATGCTTGATGCTTACTTAGGTTTTCTAACTTTCTGAACTCTATTGGATACTTGTACAATGTTAGAGAAAATCTGAAAAACTGTGCCCAGTTTTTTTTAACCTCCCTGTAATGGTAATGGTAATTTCAAGATCTTCCTTGCCCCTTAATAAACCAAAGTTGAATTTGAGGACCTTTCTTGATTTGAAAATAAACTCTGACTCCAATAGGCTGAATGTGGTTACATGGAGCCTGTGGTGGGAATAGTTTGCTGAAGGGTGGAGCAGAGTCCCCAAGAGAAGCTTGCTTTGAGGGAGGCTTGTTTTTCAGGAAGGCACAACTTTTGTTACTTTTTGGTCAAGTGGGTTATGGAGGCTTGTGATGTTCTCTGACCCTGGAGAAGGCTGTAATATACCTCTGAGGCAAGGTTCTGCTTTGGGGCTCACTTTGAGAAGAGTTGTATGATTTGGCCAGGTGAAACTCTGGGCAGCTGTTTAGCCCCCGGCTTTGAAAACCCAGATATTGGTGCTTCTCTCTCTGGTGACTGACTAGGTATGGATGTAATGATCAGATAGCTGGAAGCCCTGGCTTTTGCATTGTGTTATTTTCTCTATTTTTGTCTGCTTGTATTTTTGTCTCTTTGTATTCTCTGAAGCTCAGGATGCTGACTTTTTCCCCTGAAATAGGTAAATGATATATGTTTAATTGATTAAACTAAGATTGTTAACGCTTTTTGAATTTCATTCCTTTAGAAAAGCAGATCAGAGAACCTGTGCTAGCAGCCATCCTGGGGGTGCTGGGGTGCCTGCTGCTGAACGTCCCCAGAACAACAGCTTCCTGGGCCCCTTACTCAACTTCTCCCAGGTTCAGCAGAACTGTTTAGGGTGGTAGCTATTCACACTATAACCTAATCATTACTAGATGTGTCATCAACATTACACATCAGAGAGATACAAATCTAATAGCAAAATCATTTAATCAAGACATTAAGCAAGAAAGGAGATAAATCAAGGGGTATAACATGCTCTGAATCCATACACAAAGGGATGAAAATCTCTTCTCTCCAAGCTCTTTATAATCTAATTCCATTTTAATCCCTCTAAATCCTTAGCATAATGAGGGGGCATGGTAATTTAGAAATCTAATGTTGGTGCTCTGTCTCAAGAGTTTTTCCTGAAGAAACTTCCTATAGGATAATGAACCACTGACAGCTTTTGTCTCTGATATATTTATCATCAGGGTCCTAACAGGATGCTGGGGTTCAGGATGTCAGAACCCTTGACTCACATGGCTCTTCCTCCTTCTCCCTCTTCTTTTCTTCTGCATCCACTTCCTCCCCTCCAGTGGTGGAGGGGGAATAAAACTGTTGGTAACCAATAACCATTGTCAAACAAAATTCCCATATGGTCCATGCCCCTAAATGTCTGTCTCTGTCAAGACGTGGGCGACATTCAAAAACATGAAACACTTCATAAATTTGCATGCCATTCTTAAACAGGGGTGCAAGGGGAGCTCAGGGTAATTGTCAGTTCATGGATTGTTTTTAAAAAAATTTTTTTCTTGAGTTATGAGTGTCCTAAATTATGGAGACATCTGATGTTGCTTTATCTTTGGCACATAATTTCTGTTTTGGAGAGAATTGAGAAATCTTGGGGATCAGAGAATGTCTAAACCTCCATGTTGTTGATCATATGACCCAGAAGGCCTATAATTTATTGTTAATGTATATTTTTTTTCTCCTGGTTCTTCTCACTTCACTCTTCATCAGTTTATATAAGTAAAAACATCTTCTTCTAATGTAAAAGACAGCCATGTATAATGTACTCAGGAAAAATCTGCACACACATCCATTTTCCTTTTTTGCCTTTTATTTCTTTTCTCCTTTTCATAAAATCGGAACAAAAAGATTATGGATTCATAGTAATTTAAACCCCACTGTTTAACTTTTAAAGTCCTACACAACCTAGCCCAGGCTATCTTTGGATTTTAGTCCTCCTCTCTGGACTCTTGGATCTAGCCACAGCTTGCTTTCTGCTCCTCACATACCAACACTCTGTCTTGCATCTTTGTGCATTTTAACTGGGGAGCTCCCATGCCTGGAGTACAGTCCCCCTTCACCCCTGTCCCACAGAATCTCTCTTTTCCCTTAAGATGTAGTTCAAGCATCACCTTCTAAACAAAACCATTCCTGACATCCTTAACCACTAGTGTCTTTCCTCCTACATTATATATAATATGACAATTCTCTTTGCATTTATTCTGTTTACACTTGTAGTTTTTGTCTTTCTGTTAGTATATAAACTATTTGAAAGGAGAAATTATTTCATTATTTGTATATATATATATATATATCCATAGTATCTAGCAAAATGCTTGACATAGTAGGCACTTAATAAATCTTGGCTCTTCGTGGTTAATATGGAAATATGTTTGCATGACTTTACATGGGTAATGGTATCACATTGCTTGCCTTCTCCATGAGTGGGGGAGAGCTGTAAGGGGAAGAGAATCTGAACTCAAAGTTTAAAAAACAATGTTGAATATTTTTAACTTAATTAAAGTTTAACATAATTAAAAACAAATCATAATTGTTTAATAATAATGTTCTCTAGAAATAAGATTATAGAATCATGGATGTCGAGCTAAAAGAGACCCCAAGGCCATCTAGTCTGGCCTCTCCTTTTACAGAAGAAGAAATTGAAGCCCAGGGAGTTATGTGACTTGCCCAAGGTACCACAGTTAGGCACTTGTCACAGCAAAGGATTTGAGAACAGGTTCTTGGATTCTAGAGCCAGTGGTCTTTCCTGACATAATTATTTGTAGAGAAATAATTCCAATCCAATAAATATTCATTAAGCCTTTACTATGTGCCAGGCACTGTGCAAAGTGCTAAGGATATAATTACTAAAGGGAAAGACAGTCCCCGCCTTCAGGGAGCTCACAGTCTAATGGGGAATGTGTGTGTGGGGGGGAACGACAATGCATAAAGGGAGGCAGGGATGGGGAAGACTGGGGGTATCCATTATGGGAGTCTGTTGTTCTATGGAGCTGAAACCTGGTAGGGCAGCAGAGCGGTCCAAATCATCCAGTTTCTGCCCTCTATAAAGGAAGGCATTGGGAGGAGTAGAAAGAGTGCAGGGCCTGGAGTTAGGAAAACTCATCTTCCTAAGTTCAAATCTGGCTTCAGACACTTACTAGCTGTGTGACCCTGGGCAAGTCACTTAACCCTCTTTGCCTCAATTTCCTCATCTGTCAAATGAGCCGGAAAAGGAAATAGCAAACCACTGTCTTTGTCAAGAAATAAATGAAGAGTCCAAGAGACCAACAGGACTGGAAAAACAAGAACAGATGAGAGAGATTAGAGGTGACAAGCTTACAAGCTTGCCCTGGGAGGAGGAGCTTGTTCCTCCAAGTGGAAACCAGGCAGAGCAGCAGACACAGAATGGAAAATCTTACAAAAGACCATTTTGTCTGAGGGGGCTGGGGCATGGCTATTGTCTTTCCATCATTACTTACCTGATGGTTTGGGGCTCTAAACTTTAATTTGTTTTTTGTTAGCCTGTGCTTCCTTTCTTTTCTAACAAAGAGAAATTACAGAATGGCCTGTCTGTCAGAGCAGGAGAAGAGGGCAAAGAGTGGCTTCTTCTGCTGTCACTCAAGGCCTGCCTGGCTTCTGCTGGGAAATAGCTCTGTTGAGCAAGAGAGTAGCTTTTCATTGTCGCTTCCTCAATTCCTCCCAGAATTCTTTCCTGTGTTTTTTCTACAAGAAAATGCCATTGTATTTTTTTTTTAATATACCTTATTCTATTAGGCTGCAAATTGCAATGTCGCACTGAATTTATTTGCAATGCCCTCATTAAATGCATTGTGTAGTAATTGGGAGAAAAAAATCTTGGTACACAAATAAGCTGTGATATTTTATGAATAATCATTATACTATAAATAATATTGGCTGCCAGAAATGAGAAGCCTGCCTACTCACAAATAAAAAAAATCAATTGACTTTGTGGCAAGGGAGGGAATTTGCTATGTGGTTGGGGTGAGGGAGGAACAGAATGAATGGCTCTGGGTTTTATTCTTTTCTACATTTAAGCATTTTCAAACCTGTCATGTATCATTCAGATTAAAAAACAAACAAAAGCTTTTTGATACGTTTTGTTATACCATTGTCATTTTTCTGACACACCAGCACCTCCATTGAACAAAGAAAAGCAGTTAGCAAAATTGGCATAGTGGCAGAATGTGCTCACCTATGCAGTGCCCCCCACCTGTAGCCCCCCACCTCTTTATGGAGAGGAAGGTGTTCTATTTCATCAGACCCTCTCCAGGACTGAGATTAGTTACTGCAATCAATCTGAGTCTAAGTGCTGTTAGTGCTGTCTCTGCTTACATTACTGTGGTCACGGTCTGTATTGTTTTCTTGGTTCTGCTCATTTCACTCTTTGACAATTCATATGAGACTTCCCACATGACTCTGATTTCATGAGCAGAGTGAAATTTTCTGAAAAAAAAATCACATTTTCCAAGTATGAATTGCTTGAACTCAACTTTAAAAAGAGGAGCACTGGATTTTCCAAGCTGGATTGGAAGAACTGTACCAACCTAGTAGCTTGGATTCACATATTTGCTGTATTGGGGGGTGGGGATGAAGGTAGGAGAGGGCCTGGATGTAAACTTGACTAAAATATGTGAAGCCTCCAGACTCAATCACTTACCATGCCAGAGTCACACATAATGGAGATGGGGATGGGACATTGTATTGGCAATTGCCTCAGTTGCCAATGAAGTCTCTAAGTCAGAGAAGTGCATATCAATAGGAGGGAGTGGAAACAGTTCCCAATTTGGAATCATAGGACCTTGGCTAGGATTCTGACTCTACCCCCATTCTACGCATGTGACCTTAGGCAACTTTCTCATTGCCACCCTGTATCCAGAAACAAGGAGGTTGGATTAAATCACCTCAAAAGCCCCTTTTACTTCTAAATCTTTAAATCAAGGCTATATACAGGGTTTATAATTCAGGTCCTCTATTACCAGCAGCTGGAGGCAGCTGGGTAGGGCAGTGCATAGAGGACTGGACCTGGAGTCAGAAAGACTCATCTCCCTGAGTTCAAATCTGGCCTCAGATACTTACCTGTGTGACCCTGGGCAAGTCACTGAACCCTGTTTGCCTTAGTTTCCTCATCTATAAGGATGGAGAAGGAAATGTTAAACACTCCAGTATGTTTGCCAAGAAAACCCCAAATGGTGTCACCAAGAGACAGGCACAATTGTAATAACTCAACAAGCTCTATTTCCAAATTCAGCAATCCAAATGAAGCATCATGCTGCCTCTGCTCTATACTAACAGGACATGTTTCTAGCTCCTGTCAGTTTATGAAAAGGAAACTTTAGTCCTGTGCAGAACTGACAAGTGATTTAGGAAATCACTAAAGCCATATACAGATCCAGCAATTGGACTCAGATGGCAATCACACAGGTCAGCTCCAGGCTTTCTGAAGCACTGACATTTATCAGTTCTACATTTGCCACCCACCATATCCACGAAGGAAGTCTGATTCTTACATGATTTAGGGCAACAACAAGAAAATACTGAATAGTTCACAATTTTGTCTTTGTTAAATCTGAATTTTGGCTTCGTGATACTTTTAAATAGAATTCCACTTATCTATTTACTTTGCATTTCCCTTCTTGAAGATAGTATCAACTTCATTCCACAAATTTCAGTATGTTGTCTCATTGTTCTAATTTTCTATTTTTAAAAAATTCAATTTATTTTATTTTCATTTCCAAATTCTTTCCCCTTACTTTTTTTCCTATCCATTGAGAGGGCAAGAAAAATAAAAAGCATTGCAAATGTATATAGACATGCAAAACAAATTTCTATATAAGCAATGTCCCATCCATCTTTCTCCTCTGTCTCTCTCTGTCTCTGTCTGTCTGTCTGTCTGTCTCTCTCTCTCTCACACACACACACACAAATATAAAGAAATAGAAGATAATGTCCTTCCTTCTGCAATAGAAGTCCATCAACTTTCCTTCTGGAGCTGGATGGCATGTTTCATCATGAGTCTTTTGGAACTGCAATGGGTCATTGTGTTGACCAGCTACCAAGTCTTTTAGAGGAGATTATCTTAATAATATTACTGATACAATGATCCAAGACAATTCTGAAGGATTTATGTTGAAAAATGCTATCCACCTCTAGTGAAAGAACTGATGGAGTCTGAATGCAGATTGAAGCATACTTTTTAAAAACCTTCTTTATATTTCTTGTGTGTGTGCCTTTTTTTTAATCTGTGTTTTCTTTTGTACCATGGCTAAAATGGAAATATGTTTTATAGGATTGGACATGTATAATTTATATAAAATTGCTTGCCTTCTCAAGGAGAGGAGAAGGGAGGGAGAAAAGAAGAGAATTTGGAACTCAAATCTTTAAAAAATGAATGTTAAAATTATTTTTTACATGTACTTGGAAAAAGAAAGATTCAAAAAAAAGTAATAATATTATTATTGTTATATAAATTGTTCTGGCTTTGCTCACTTCACTTTGCATAAGTTCTTAAAAATCTTTCCAGGTTTTTCTGAAACCATCCTTTTCATCATTTCTTATAACACAATAGTAGTCTATTATATTCATTGTTCTATTTTATTTAATAAGTTAATCTATTGTTTTGATGGTTTGTTCTATGATCCACCAAACCTTTAGGATTGTTTTCTACAATTTTTTAATATTTTCCTCAACAGTCTTTTGCTAAATATAATTTTTATTACCTTGTGATCAGTAAGGAAGTGTTTAATTTTTCTGCATTTCTTGGGGAGATTTTTATACTCTAATACACATTAGGTTAATTTTTATGAGGGTGTCGTACCTTTGTACACACTCAAAAATGTGGCTATACTTTTCTATTCCTCTTCAATAATCACAAGAGATCTATTATATTTAACTTTTTAAAAATTCTATTTAAGTCTACAGCTTTTTTCCTGTTTATTTTATTCTTTTTGTTAGATTTGTCAATGTCCAAAAGGGAGTACATTGAGTTCAATGACTATTATAGTTTTGCTATATATTTCTCCTGTAACTTGTTTAGTTTTTCCTTAAGTATTTAGATATTATGCCATTAGTTGTGCAGTATATATGTGAAGTACTGACATTAATGATCTTTTAGCATGTCATTCTCTTATTTATCTCTTTTAATCTAGTCTATTTTTTCTGTTGCCTTCTCTTGATTTGCTACCTCTAGTTTAACTCCATGTTTATTTTCATGTTTTAATTATGTTTCTTATAAATAACATATTGTTGGAGTCTTTTTTCTAATTCATTCTTCCAATCCTTTCTGTTTAACTTGTGAGTACACAATCATAAAGTCGAACAGCTGGTAATGAATGTGTATGTGTGTGTATGCCCATGTAGTCTGAACCTGTGATTTCATTGGTGTAAGGAACTTCCAATGAGAAAATTCCCTCTATCAATGTAGATGGGCAACTGTGATTTGTAGTCAAAGAAAATTACCTGGGGGTACTGAGAAGATAAGTGATCCCACAGAATAGACAGAATCTTAGAGGCATTCTAGTCTAATTAATTTCATTTTACAAAAGAAACTGAGATCTAGAAGGATGATATGTCTGACCCAAAATTATACAGATGGTAGTAACTGCATCAGGATCCTTTCATGTCAGGATCGTGGTTTTCATTGCATCACCAATTCTATGGGCAGAGAATGATGCTAGGCCAAAGAGACTCAGCCTAAGTGTAGAATCAGCTCAGCTGCCATAGGTGAAAGTAACAGCTCTGATCATGCATCAAATTGAGAACTTGTAACAAAGGAAGATGAATGAGATGAACGCCATTGGATGTCATTCATTATCTTTAATGCCATTTTCATTTTTCCAGCTGTCAATAAGATTGCTTAATTTCACCTTATCTTCTTTGAAATAAGAAGGAAATATGTAACCAGCACTTTTTGTAGAAACAAAGAATTGGAAACAAAGTAGATGGCCGGTGATTGAGGGAATGGTTAAATCAACTACAGCTTATGACTTTTGTGCGCTATTACCACTCCAGAAGAAGCAATTAATATGAAGGATTCAGAGAAGCATGAGAAGACATATGAACTGAGTCAAAATAAGTAGGACTATATACATATACATACACACACACACATATATACACACATGGTATATATACATATACACATAACATATGGCATGTGTGTATATATACACATATATACACCATGCATACACTTATGTACAGAAGCACACACATATATAAACACACACACAAAATCAATGCAGTGACAATATTAATGGAGAGAAAACAATAATAAAATCACCAGATACTGCATAATTATAGTGATCATACAGAGATAAAGGAATGTTGAGAAGGCGGAGGAATGTAATTTCAGAATATTTACATATACTTTCACATTCAGCTGATGTGTTGGTTAGTTTTCTTGAACCATTTATTCTCTCTCTCTCTCTCTCTCTCTCTCTCTCTCTCTCTCTCTCTCTCT
>NW_027185764.1:3400961-3444151 GCF_028583685.1 Petaurus breviceps papuanus
TCTCTCTCTCTCTCTCTCTCTCTCTCTCTCTCTCTCTCTCTCTCTCTCTCTCCCCCTCCTCCCTTTTTTTCTCTCTCTCTGTCTTGCTTTCAGAGAGAGAGAGAGAGAGGGAGAATGGCTCTCTAGGAAGGAAAAAAAGGAGACAGTTATTAAATGCCTATTATATATCAGGCTTTGTGCACCTACTATGTGCCCATCATACTTTATAAAAATTATCTTTTTTTTAATCCTTACAATAACCCTGGGAGGTAGGTGCTATTATTATGCCCATTTTATAGCTGAGGAAACTGATGCCGACAGAACATAAAAGACTTGCCCAGGGACACACAGCAAGTAAGTGAGGATGAATTTGAGCTCAGAGCTTCCTGACTCTGGACCCAGGGCTTTATCCACTAGACCACCTTGCTGCCTCTGTGAAGGTAAAGATATATCTGGAAATAAGGGCCAGGTAAAAACAAAAGACCTCAATAAAAATTTAAAAGCAAAAAAGATATAGGAAGTGGAGAGAGAATCCTTGCTCCTACTTACTTCTAAGGAACATTGTAAAACTCAATTGTTGCTTCTGGTGTATGAATGGGAAAAGTAGCAAGAACCCCACAAATTTTTCATTTTTAAAACACCACGGTATAGCCGATTAAGCAGACAAGGCAAAACACCCTGAAAGTCAAAACAAAATAAAAATGGCAGAACAGCTGTTATGCATTTGCATATGTTCCTTCATCGTCCAGAGTGAGGTATTAATAGGGACTGTGTTGCTCAAGCTCTAATTTGAGCTCCATTCACTGACTGAATTAAATACATTAATTCTCCTGGGCCCCCAGCATTCTCTCCTCTCATCAGAGGAGCAGGAATTAGGCAATTAAAACAGTAGAATAGAGGTCCCTCCTTCTCTCTACCATGGCAGGAATAAATGTGTTTACCCAATACTTCACCCCATTCTCCCCGAAAAACCACATAGCAATTGAGATCCTGGATACATTGTTATTAGCAAGACAACAAAGGAGGAAATAGATAAGTTTAAATTGATGTAACTGAGATTTCATCTCACAATCAGACCAATGGTTAAGATGATAAAATATAAAAAGTTACTTTTGCAGCAGCTATGTAAAAGTCACACTAATACATTATTGGTGGAATTGTAAATTTCATCCAACTACTCCAGAAAACGACATTAATTATTGAGGAAAAGTTGCTAGACCAGTCATATTCTTGACCCTACTATGACATGCCCTGAGGAAGACATAGAGGGAGAAAAAACTCCCTATATGCTAAAATATGCATACAATCACTTTTTTTTTGTAGAATCAAAACTGGAAACAAAGGAGATACCCATCAATTGAGGAATGGCAAAACAAATTGTGACATGTGACTATAATTATTGTGCCATAAAAACTATAAATATGAGGAATTCAGAGAAACCAAGGGAAATTTATATGAATGGATAGAGTGAAGTAAGCAGAATTTAGAGAACAATACACAAACCTTCACATTAATATAAAGGAAAACAATACTAAAATACATCAGAAATTCAGGTCAATGAACTGACCAACCAGAGGACTTACCTCACTCCTCTTGGGACAGAGATGGTGGAATACAGATGTGGAATGAAGTAAGCTTTGTTGGACATTATCAGTCATTATTTCCAAGAAGATAAAGTGAAATTAAGCAATCTTGTTCACAATTGAAAAATGAAAATGGAATTAAAGATAATGTATTAAAACTAATGGCATTTATCTCATACCTTCTATCCTCTATCCCAGTAAGGGGATAACTATTAGGTCTGGGATAAACTTGGGAATAAAGAACTATGTTAGACCAGGACTAGGGAAGAATTTGATGATGGGCCTAACTTTTGACCAGAGCTAAAATTTTGGTTTGGCTTCTTAGGTGCACAGACCTGCCTAGGGTTGGTGGTGGTCAGGATTGTAGATGTAAACCTGGAAGGATTCTCAGAGGCATTCTAGTCTAATTAATTTCATTTTACAAATGAAGAAACTGAGATCTAGAGGGATGATATATCTGGCTCAAAATTATGCAGAGAGTAAGTGACAGCATCAGGATCCTTTCATGTCAGGATCATTTTTCTCATTGATCATCAATCCTATAGGCTGAGAATATGTAGGGCCAAGGAAGCCCAATCTAAGTATAGAATCAACTCAGCTGCCATAGGTGAGAATAACAGCTCTGATCCTACATAAAATTGAGAAATAAGCAAATTGTGTCGACCACAGAGGAATACAGGGATGCTATCATCTTATTTATTCTAGGAAACAGATTTCTGGTAATTTAGCTCTCCAAAAAAATTTTACTTGAATGCCTCCCTGTGGTGAAGGTGATTCTGGGTTCCTGAATTGCTAAATTGGAAAGACTTCAAGATCACATCCATCAGGCTCACTAAGGTAAGGGAGGCTCACTCATTACCAGGTCACAGCATGATGAATATTTTGTCCACAACAATTTTCAAAGATCACCTGCTAAATTATAGTGGGTCTCAATCTATATCAGTAGACAAATGACCTTAAGAACAAATTATGGCTCAACTAGGTGGTGCAGTGGTTACAGCACTAGACTGGAGTCAGGAAGACTCATCTTTCTGACCTCAGATACTTATTAGCAGTGTGACCCTGGGCAAGTCACTTAATCTATTTGCTCAATTTCCTTTTGTATAAAATGAGCTGTAATGAGAAGGAAATGGCAAACTCCAGTACCTTGCCAAGAAAACCTCAAATGAGGTCAGGAAGAGTCACACATGATTGAAAAATGACTGAATGGAACTGAAAGAACAGATTAACTTCTTGGGTAGCTGTACAGTGATATTGACTCTTACTGAGTTATGTAGTTCAGTATAACACCCTTCCCTCTTCCCCCACACTCTCTTGATTTTTAAAAATTATTTATTTAGTTTTCTATTTTTCCCCAATTACGTGCCCATATTCTCTTTAAATCATAATTATTAATAGTAGAGTCATAAGATCATAGGTCTAGAATTGGAAAGGACCCAGAGATAATCTAGAATATTCCCTCCATTTTATAGATGGGGAAAGAAAAGACCAGAGAAGTTAAATCAAACAAAGTCAGAGGAGGAATTGAACCTAAGTCCACTGACTTGGGAACCCCCCACTCCTGCAAGTATTCAGCCATCAGCTAATATGCATAAAATTCTTTCCTAGGTATTAAGTCTATACAATGATGACTATTATTTAAATAGACTTCCAAGGAGAGGAAAATCTTAGTTCTTTCCAAGAAGTAGAGCATCTCTTTAATCACATAACTCTGAAGTATAGGGGTGTCATGGAAATGTTGGTACTGTGGAAAGATCACTCACTCTGGAGTCAGAAGGTATGGGTTCCAATCTTGCCTTGATGCTTGTGACCTTGGGGAAATCATTGAAGTTTCCTGAACGTGAGTTCAGGAAATATGTATGTGTGTGTGTGTGTGTGTGTGTGTGTGTGTGTGTGTGTGTATAGTTGGGGTTAAGTGAGTTGCTCAAGGTCACATGGCTAGTTTTTGGGTTAAGCATCTGAGGCTGGATTTGAACTCAGATTCTCCTGACTCCAGGGCTGGTGTTCTATTCACTGTGCCATCTAGCCACCCCAAGTTCAGGAAATATTACTATAATGGAAATGTTACTGTTAAGATCATGAGAGAGGCTTTGTTTTCCTATGTTCTTTGAAGAATTCAAATTCATTGATAATGTGGGAGAGTGAGGTTTAACAGGAAGTAATTTCATTACTGTTCATATAAATTTTAGTTTTTGTTTACTAGATTTGCAGAAAAAGGAAAGTTCAAAGAAAAAAAGTTATGTTCTCTTAAAATTGTGTTTCAGTGACATCTTTACACATTTGCATTATTTGATCTTTCTGTATCTGCCTCAAATGTTTGATTTTGCTGAAAACTTGTTTATGTGCTTACAATTAATGAGCTAATTCCTGCTTAGGAAAAGAAATGACAGGTGATCTAAAAAGGCAAATAGCTAGAGATAGTTATGCCCTCATATGTTTTATCATGGTGGTATACTTTTATTTGTTTGTGCTGAAAAAATGAGTACTTTATAGACATGTTGCTATGCTACCATCTCGTTGTTTGTCCTTCATTCTTGAAGAAGACCAATGACATCAAGAGGGTGATGTCTAGACTTGCAAGTGAATTGGATTTAAATGAGACAGGGCTGTGTTTCTGTAATGGGAATGCAAATTTGGAAGATCTTCCCTGCCCCTAGGCTAAAGTGCACCTGAAACCTGGGGTGGGAGGCTTGTTTTTCAGTAGATACTTTTTGATTGGCCAGTGGGTCCAAAAGGTTGTTACATTCTCTGAGCCAGGAGAAGGCTATATAAGCCCTGATGTGTAGCTTTGTTTTGGGGCTCACTTTAAGAAGTGTTCTGTGACTTGATATGGACTCTGGGAAGCCGTTGTCCTGAGCCCCCTGGCTTTGAAAAAACCCAGATGTTGAAACCCAGATGTTGACTGGGTATGGATGTAATGGTTGGACAGTTTGAAATCTGTCTACTAGATCTGTTTCTGTCTTGATAATTCTATCTGTGTACTGAAGTTTGGGGTGCTGACCTTTTCCCCTGAACAAGGTAAACGATATATGTCTGACTGATTAAAGCAAGCTTGTTAACCCATTTTGAGTTGCTTTCCTTTAACAAAGCAGATCTAAGAACCTGTATTGGCAGCAAACCCTGAGGATGCTTGGGGTGCTTGCTGCTACAGTATCTGCCTCCCTTTCTCCTCCAGAATCATCTGAGTCCAGCGGCAAGACATAGGTCAGGACAACTGGAGATGACTCCAGGGGCAGTGGGAGAAGTAGGCCTTTTTAAACTAAGGTCTTTCCTAGGTGTCAGTTTGTCTGAGGCAACACCCATTCAATGATTTAAGGCCGATTTAAGTAAGAAATGAGGCAAAAGAGAGCCTAGTTTGCTTACTAAAAAAGTAAACAAACAAACAATTTGGGAGGGGGAGATCCTCAGGGTTTCTAGCCAGAACAGAAGCAATTACTATTTACACTCATTGTCAGCCATTAACACCTAAACAATGACCAAGTGAGGCTTGGCCCAGTACCTATTATTGGCCAATCAGTGAGAGCCAGAGTAATTTGGGTTTCAGACATAGTCAAGTAGCTCCATTTGAATCCCAAAGGAGTTTAACCATGCCTGGTTTTCCAGAGAAATCATAAGTGAAATTACATGAGGCAGAAGAGTTAATTATCCTAGTTTAGAAAAAATGATACAATAAATAGGGAAAAGAGAAATAAAATTAGCCCCCAAACCCCAAGTTATTTTGTGAGGTATTGCTTTGGATAGAGGGGTGTGATTCCCCATGCGGATTGTTGTTCATCATTCTCAGAGGACCAATGACATCAGGAAGGTGATATCTTGACTTGCAGGATGTTACTCTGCCACCATTTAAAGACAGGATTCCAATGAGGAGTGGGGATTGTTGTGTTTGTTTTGTCCTTCATTTTCAAAGAAGACCATGACATCAGGGAGATGATGCCATGACTTGAAGTTGACTTTGATTTGAGGGAAGGGGGACTGTGCAAAATCACCAGCCTTACTTTCTCCTCCAGAGCCATCTGACTCCAGTGGGCAGATATTCATCAGGATGACTGGAGATGACCCAGGATACAATGGGAGACCCTTTGGGAAGAAGAAGAAGAAGAAGGGGACTTAGGTGCTTTGAGAGGGCTAGGTGATCCAGTGGACACAGAGCTGGCCTTGGAGTCAAAAAGACTGAAGGTCAAATCTGGCCTCAGATGCTTACTAGTTGTGTGACCTGGGCAAGTCGCTTAACTTTTGTTTGCCTTAGTTTACTCATCTGTGAAATAGGGATAATAAAATCAATCATTAAGCATTTATTAAGTGCCTATTATATATTAGGCACTGTGCTAAGTGGGAGGGAGGGAAGGGGGGAGATAAGAAAAGGGCCAAAGATAGTCCCTATCCTTAGGGAGCACACAATCAAAAGGCAATAAAACATGCAAACAGGATAATAAGGAAATAATTGAAAGAGGGAAAGCCCTAGAATTAAGAAGGATCAGGAAAGGCTTCCTGTAGAAGGCAGGATTTTAGCTGAGACTTACAGGGAGGTAGGTAGTGGGAGGGGAGGAGGGAGAGCATTCTGGGCATGAGGGCCAGCCAGGGGGAAAACTGGGAGCTGAGAGATGGAGGTCTTGTCCTTGGAACTGCCATGAGGCCATGTGTGGGGGGAGTCAAGTGTAAGGAGGCTGGAAAGGTAGGAGGGGGGCTGGGTTGTGAAGGGCTTTGAATGTCAAACAGAGCATTCTGTATGATACTGGAGAACTGTTGTGAGGATCAAAGTGATAATATTTGCAAGGCACTTAGCACAGCGCCTTCCACATAGTACATAAATATTTAGTCCCTTCAGTGAGTAATTAGGTGAGGAGAAATCAACTTCCCTAGCCCACCAAGAGGAATGGCAGTTGAGGAGAATGAACCCAGAGGAGGTGCTAAAAGGAAAGAAATCACAGCAGGGGCAATCTCCAAAAAGGGACAAGTTAGCATTACTTTGAAAAGCATTGAAGAGTGGTGGTTAGAGAGCCTGCTTAGTAAGACTTGGGTTCAAATCCTGTCTTTTCCGTACTTTTGATATACTTTTACATACCAATTCCTTTAATACTTTTTGGAGCTTAGGAAGAAATTGTCATGAATAGGGACAGTTATTCAAATGGGATCTGTTTTCTGGGTTTATTTTTCCTTTGGGGTGTTAGTCTACCAAATGTGAGATCTGACCTACCACTTGGAAAGAATTGGACAGTCATGGAATAAGGTTAAATGATCATAAATTGAGAAAGTGCCTCCAGGTCATCTGGTCTTACCTCCTTCTTTTATTTATAGATTAGGGAAATGAAGTCTATCAAGTAGTAAAGGCAGATTTCAAATAATTCAGCCTTCCTTTTACTCTACTATGGTTTTTTTTTTTGAGACCAGGTTTTTCTAGCTCATCTTCTCATTATATTATTTTAGATCATAAAATTTTATTAATATAGGGGGCAGCTAAGTGGCACAGTGGATACAGCACTGACCCGGGAATCAGGAGGACCTGAGTTTAAATCTGACTTTAGAGACTTACTAGCTGTGTGACCCTAGGTAAGTCACTTAACCTTGACTGCTTAAAAAAAGGGAGGGGTTTGGTTTTTTTTTAGCAATATAAAGGGATATCAGAGATAACCTACTCAGCCCCCTCATTTTACAGATGAGGGCACTAAGGCTCAGAGAAGTCAATTGACTTGCCAAAGGTCACACAGATACTAAAGCAAGGACTAGAATCTGGAAATTTAGCTCTTCAATCCAAGATGTCCTTTCCTCTATGGTGAATTACTACCCTAGGTTTAATGATATCACTGTTTGTGATGAAGCAAAGGATAAGCCTGAGCCCAGCTGTCATTCCTTTTTTCCTATTAGGCCCCCAACTCTCTCTGCCTCCACTGGTTGGATGTAGGGCAGTAATTAAATATTTTGGTTTAATGATCCTTTTCTGTCAGCTAAATGTGGAATCATCAGGAGCCTTATACCTCACACCCCCTCCCTTCTGGCTTCTTTTCTGGCTGTAAATGTTGGGATTCAGGGTAAATCAATGAAGTTATATCAATAAAGAAGCTAAATAAACAGAAGAGTTCAGAAATACAAACTGTAACTATTTCTTACCTAAAGTCCTTCCATGAGCCATAAATATTGACTGGAGAAACCACGCTTTCCCAAGAATGATCTGCTTACTGATAAAAGACAAAATGAAGGCTTACTGTAACTGTAGGAAATTGGCCTCACTATATACATTTGTAACCAGGGAATCAAACCTAGAAATACATAATAAATTTGGTGGTGTTGTTCAGTCATGTCTGACTCTTTGTAACCCCCTTTGGGGTTTTCTTGGCAAAGACACTAGAATTGTTTGCCATATCCTTCTTCAGCTCATTTTACAGATGAGGAGATTGAGACAAGTAGGATTAAATGATTTGCCCAGGGTCACAAAACTAGTGTGTCTGAGACCAGATTTGAACTCAGGTCTTCCTGACTTAAGGCCTGGGTCTCTATGTACGAAGCCACCTAGCTACCCCACATAATAATACATACACACATACATAAAATATGTGTATGTGCACACATGTATGTATATATATAAAATTTATATATGATGTATATATAATTTTTACTGTCTTGTTTTTCCATCTTCATTTCCAACCACATCCCTCTCACTCTCCTTACCTAGAAAATTATCCTTTGCAGTAAAGAATAAAAAAGATAGAGGAGATCAAAGAGGCAGTTTAGTGAAACTAATCAATACTCTGACAACATAAACATCTGCAATGTTATATACCTTTAGCTCCTCACCTCTGCAAAAGAGGGGAGATGCATTTTTTTGGAGGGGGGGAGACAAAGTAATTAGGGTTAAGTGACTTGCCTAAGGTCACACATCTAGTTACATGTCAAATGTGTGAGGCTGGATTTGAACTCGGGTCCTCCTGACCCCAGGGCCAGTGCTCTATTCACTGAACCACCTACCTGCCCTGCAATGCTTTTTTTTTTTTTTCAATTTTTCTCTGGGGCCGCACTTGGCCATTGCATTTCCACAGTATTCATTCTGTTTTGCTTCTTGCAGTTCCTTCCCTTTAGATCCTTATAATTATTTTGTTTATCATTTTGCTGGTTCTGCTTACGTCACTTTGCAATAGCTCATATAAGTATCCCAGGCTTCTTCACATTCTTCAGGTTCATCATTTCTTAGGGCACAGTGATGTCCCATTACATTCACGGGCTGTGATTTGTTTAGCCATTCTCCAAATGATACGCATCTCCTTTATTTCCAGCCCTGTGTGACTGCTTTTAAAAAAATTGGTGCTGTAAATATTTTGGTGATTGTGGGGGCCTTTCTACCTTTGACCTCCTTAGAATATATGCCTCGAAGAGGAACCTGGGAGTGGTGCGGGGTCAAAGGAGGACATTTTAATCACAATCTTAACATAATTCCAAATTGCTTTCCAGAATGATTGGACCAATTCGTAGTTCCACCAAGAGGGCATGGATGTGCTTATCTTCCCTTAGTCCCTGATGCCATTAACTAATCCTATCTTTTGTTATCCTGGTCAATTTACTGGGTATGAGGTGAAAATTCAGGGTTGTTTTGATTTTCATTTCTCTTATTATTACCTCACTATAAGTTTTATCATCTCAATAGCCTGCTTGACTACCTAGCTAGTAAGGCAAATTAAGCATTCTTTACTATCTTCCTAGTACAGACAAATGGACGGCTGACAGTTTCCAAGGTTAGTATATGTAATTTTTCAGGTGAAGTTGTTCTCTGAATATTGCATTTCTTTTCCTTATAAAATGTAGCACGATACACTTTTGTAGACAAGTATCAATAAATGTGCAAGCCACAAAATGTTTTAATGAATTTATCCTTTTCTACTCTTCCCCAAGTATGTTGCCTAAATATATGCATATGTATTTCTGTGTATAAACACATACCCCTACATATATATATACACATCATCTATCCATATGTCTTTCTTGATACATATACATATATATGTGTATATTATATCTTTAATATTTTGTTAATTATTTATTCTGTTATATTTATATATCACATGTAAGATATACATATATATATATATACACACACACACATACATATACACTTAAAGAGAGAAAGAGTGAAAGAGAGTGATTTGTTTAGCTCTGTTCAGTATAGAAAAACCAGAAATCTTTTCTGCTGACCTACCATGAATATTTATTGTTGTTGGGCAAATAGACTTCATGTAAAATTGCTCTGGTCTGAATTTGATTCTCTTTCAGTTCTAGCCCTAGTCCTCCATTATCCCACATCATGACCAGAAGAAGAAAAGGCTTCTTCCCTCATTTCTCTCTCTCTATAAAAATGGAGATTAGGATAAGCCAGATTTTCCTCCTCCATACTTGACTTCCACCGAGATTTAGTAATAACCGCATGAAGGCTCATGGTTGGATTAATTTCATCTTTCTTTTAGTAATAGCTCTGTTTGGCCTATCAGACCAATGCATTTCTGACCATTGCTAAGTCATGGATCTTAGCCCAGCACAGGATTTAGAGTCAGAAAGGAAATAGAAAGTCCTGGGATATAATATAGGACTAGGGTTAGAAATGAATAAGTATCAACTTTAGGCTAGAGCAAGGATTCAAACTGAGGTCCTCTGATTCTTCCCACCATTCACTGGTTACTGCTAAAATTACTATGTCAAAATACCAAAAAATAGCCACAAGGTTAAGAGAGAATTTTTAAGATAACTTTGCCCCTAACTTATTTTAATATTTGTTCTACTAAACCACACTCTCTCTCTGACTTTTTTCCAAGGGTCAATCTTCTGATTGCTGTTTCAACCACTTTCCTGAATATTCCTCTCCTCTGCTCTTGATTTAAATTTGTTTTACACTGGGAATCAGTCATGTAATCTCAGATGTGGAAGGCAGTGTGGTATAGTGGGAAGTGTGCTTAATTTGGAGTTAGAGGACCTGGTTTCAAATTACACCACTATCAGCATGACCGTGGGAAAGTCCCTTCCTCTTTCTTGGCCTCCATTTTCTCATCATATAATGGGGTTTGACTAAATGGCCTCTGAAGTCCTTTCCAGTCTAAATCCATGATCCTAAGATTCAACAAAGGGACCTCTGTGACCATCCAGTCAAATCCATATCTGTAAAACACTTCCCTCTACAATATCCTGAGGGATTCTCTGGTCTTTGATTAAAGACCATCAATGAAGGGAAACCCACAGTCTCATTCCACTTTTAAATAGCTATAATTGTTAGGGAGTTTTTCCTTATGTCAAAACTAAATTTGCTTCTGCAGTTTCAATCTAGTTATGCCCTCTGAGTCCAGACAGAACAAATTTAATTTCTTTTCCTTATGATAGCCCTTCCAGGACCAAGTCAGCTGTCTACCATGTCTCCTCTCTTCCAGGCTAAACATCCCCAATCCCTTCAATCCATTCTTACATCTCGTGAACTCAAGGCCCTTCAGAAGCCTAGATGCCTCTCGCTGCACATTCTCTGTCTTATGAGTGTCTTTTCTAAAATGTGATTCTCAGAACAGAACACCGTGCCCCAGAGGTCTCAGACTCCTCATCTGTAAAATGGGAATAATGGTAATATCTACTTCTCAGGGTTGTAGTGAGGGTCAAATGAGATTATAATTATGAAGCACTTAGCACCATTTCTGGCAAATAGCAAGCACTTATAAGTGTCATCACCATCATCATTACACGTGGTCTCTCGAGGGCAGAACACAATGAGGCTGACTTTCACATTCCTAAATGTGACGTCTTTCAATGCAGTCGAAGATCGTGTTTGCTTTTCAGTTTTTGGATCTCATGCTGACTCATACCAAGCTTGCAGTCCAATCCAATCCCCAGGTTTTTTCAGATAGATTCATCCATCTGCTTTCTTCTCTGTCTTGCTCTTGTGAAGATGACACTTTGAAGCCGAGTATAAGACTTCACATTTATTCTCATTCACTCTCTCCATCTTCTTAGATTTAGCCTAATATTTGAGCTTTGCAGTATCATCTCCTGAATTCTGGCTTCTGTCATCCAATGAGCTGACTGTCTCTCCTCCTTAGCTTTGTGTCATTTGAAGATTTGTTGAGGACTCATGAGTCCGGGGAAGGCCTTCTATCTACTGTGCCACCTAGTCACACACATATATGTGTATGCAGTCGTGTACAAGCACAGTATGTATGTATGCACATGTATGTGTACAGATGCATATGCACATGTAGGTATGTGTGTATATATACACGCATGTGTTTTTATATATGTATTATATCTTTATGGGAAAGAAGGATCACTAACAATTGGAAGCATCAGAAAAAGGCACTTAGAGGAATTGTATTTGAGCTGAAGCTTGAAGGGAGTTAAGATGCTAAAGGGAAGAAGTGAAGAGGAAGAAGATGTCAGACATGGGAAAGAGCCTGCACAGAGGCATAGAGATACAAGACTCAATGCTGCATTTGGGGGGACGGCTAACGACGACAACAGTAATGATAGCAGCGAGCTTTATAAAGCACTTTAAGGTTTACGCAGCGCTTTATTTAATTATCTCTCTGATCCTTACAGCAACCCTGGGAGGGAGGCGCTTTTATTATTCCCATTTTACAGATGAGGAAACTGAGGCTAAAAGAGATAAAACAGTTTGTCCATGGTCACACAACTTAGAAGTGACTTGAGGGAGGGTTCGAACTCAGGTCTTCCTCGACTTCAAGTGCAGTACTCTCTCCACTGACTCACCTATCTGTCTCAAGTAGGTCACTTTGACTGAATGTTAAATACGGGGAGGAGAAATAATACAGAAAGATAGAGTGGGACCAGGTTGTAAAGGGCTTTAACTGCTCTCGGGAGGAGTTTCTATTTTATCATTAGAAGCGATAGGGAGCCATTGAAGTTTCTTGACCAGGCAGCTGACATGGTTGGACACAGTGCTCCTTAGCCAGCAAAAATTTCATCTGGAAGAGAGAACATCCTGCAAAGTCTCCATGGTGTTCTTTATTGTTCACTAGTTTTTTATTTTACAATTACAAAACCATATATGGGAACTCTATGTTCCCAAAGGCATTTCTAGTGGGTGATAGAACAATTCCATTTATTTGAAATGAGTTGTATCAGATTAAAAGATACTGAGGCTGAAAAACTCACGAATAATAAAAGGCCAAATACATTTCAATACCTCATCAACAATAAAGGAATTGTTGTCATTACATTGAATAATGGCCACTCATGGAAATAGACCGTAGGAGATAGGCAAAGAGGGCTGCATGGCTTGCTGGTTAGACAAAATGGGGATTTGCTCACCAGTGGGTTGTAGGGTGTCTTATTGAAGATTTTGATGTTCTTAGATAAGCTCTGAATGCTTAAGTTATTGCTTTACTTAGACACTGTCCTATAGTGGAAAGAATGGTAGACTGAGAGTCAGGAAACTGGTTCTTTCATTTCCTTATTGTATGACTTTGGGCAATTCATTTAGCTACTCTGAACTCATTCCCCACCTCATAGGATTGTGGTAAATAACACTTCAATTCTTCAGTCAATCTGTGATCTCATCAAAATAATTACTCCCATCAACAGTGAGAATTGTGAACTATTCAAACTCTCTCATCTTCTATTACTCTTGACCTTCCATAAATAATCCATAGAGGACCCACCCAATGTGCCTTCTTTTGAGCGTTTTTCTCTGCAATTTGGTTGGCTTCTTTCTTTTTTTTTTTCTCTTAGTATTTTTAAAAAAATGTTCCATGGGGCCCAGTTTAGTGCTTGGCTTGTCTATCTGTTTTCCTTGACACTGATTGTTATGAGAAATTTGTTTTTTAACCTTCCAAATGCTATCCATATACATTTAGTGATATTTTGTCAAATGAGATCAACCTGGTTTTCTTCTTTTCTTCATTTCTCTAGGTATTTGAATAATATTGATAAAAATAATGGCAATGACAATAATAAGAATAGTCTTACATGGCAATACTCTTATTCTAGCACAGGAACTAGTCATCTTTAGCCACCTGTTAAATTGTCCACAAAACGTTAAATTGTCCACAAAACATTAAATACAAGGTGTCCCAAAAGTATTAGTGCAGGTGATGCTTGAACTGTGTGTTGAAAGAAGAGAGGTTTTTTGTGGTGCAAAGAAGAGGAAGGAATGCACCCCAGGCATGGGCAATGAAGTCTAAAGGCACAAAGATAGGAAATTCAGTGTTTTATGTGAACAACAAAGAGAAATTCAGTCTGACTAGATCACCACAATGCATGAAGGGGAGTGATATATTATGACACTACAAAGATGGTTGGGGTCAGGTTTTGAAGGCTTTAAAAACAAAATAAAGGAATTTATTTTTGATTCTAGAGGCAACAGGAAGCCACTGGGGTTATTGAAGGGGAATAATATGATCAGTTCTGTACTTAAGGAAAATTACTTTGATAATAATATGGAGGATGGTTATCTCAGTCACAAAATAACTAGCTTTGGACCTTTGGCAAACCACATGACTGCATTTAACCTTAGTTTCCTCATCTGTAAAAATGTGTATAGCACCTACTTCTCCTAGCTTGTTTAGGGACCAAATGAGATTACATATGTAAAGTCCTTTATAACTTTAAAATTATTTGTAAATGTGGTTATAATTATTACAGTTATTATTGGCTTTTCAGTACCTTAGGTAACCCTCTACAAAACCAAATTGCAGAGAAAGTACTGATTTTCACTGGCAGAGAGACTTCATCCCCAAGCTCTCCATATACTAATTAATTAATATAAATATGGCAGCAAATAAATAAGATCATGAATTATATCAAGTAATATTTAATTATTTAAATTAATTTTTGAATTAAAAATTTTAAAACAAACAAAACAACTGACAAAGAGTGACTCAAAGTTTGTGAAGTACTTTGCATACATTTATCCCTGTCTTATCTACTGTGAGCAGCAGACCCATGAAGGTAGGAGCCCAGTCAAAAGGCACTATATTCTCTCCCCATCAATAGCAATCTCCACCCTTTGTCCCAGTGATTTGGAATGATTGTTTAGAAGAGCACTTTCCCTCTCAATATCTACTTCATTTCTGCCTAGAACCCTTCCTTATTTTTTCTTCCCTATCTATGTATATGTAGTCCTTGCTTCTTATTGCCATTTCCAGATCTTACCTCTGCCATCATCACCTCCAAATCTTTGCTCTTTTGAAGTTCTCTACATCTGTCTGTCTGTCTATCTATCTATCTATCTATCTATCTGTCTGTCTGTCTGTCTGTCTGTCTGTCTGTCTGTCTGTCCGTCCGTCCGTCTGTCTGTTTATCCTGTAAGGGGTTGAGCATGACTCAGGCTGGTGCCCTGGTAGTTTAGGTTTGATATTGGATTGAAATGAAACAGATACAGTTCATTGATAGTTAACAAAAGGAGATTTACTTATTCATTGCTTAGAAAGGATACTCAACAAGATTTGAGCATTCTGCTTCAGCAGAGGTGTTCTACCCCTCTGTGCCCCCATATTGAAAGGCTTCTGGTCAGTAGGTTAGAGTATGGTAGTGACTCCCGTATCCTTGAGACATCTGCTATTTTCTTTTTTTGGAGGGCAATTGGGGTTAAGTGACTTGCCCAAGGTCACATGGCTAGTTTTTTGTGTTAAGTGTCTGAGGCCGGATTTGAACTCATGTCCTCCTGACTCCAGGGCCAGTGTTCTATTTACTGTGCCACCTACCCACCCCTATTTTCTCTATTTTCTTAAGGAATTCAGTACTTAGCTTCCAGTCTTTTGTGCAACTCTAATCCCTGCCCTTAGACGTTGTAATTTCGATGGACATTTTTGACATCACTTCAAATATCTTAGGCTTTTCATTAGCTTTCTCAACTGCTATGACCTATAGCTTCAGGCTATACCAGACACTCAAAGAATGGTCATATCCATTTATTTTACTGGTATTAGTCAGTGTTCTACTTTCATGATTGAGAACTATGCAATTCTCTCATGATCATAACGTCTTATCCTTCCGTTGCTTTCTGTAACTTGCACTTTATAATCCCATTTTTCACCCTTATCTTGGTTCTAGGCACTGTACTTCTCAGTGATTTCTCAGAACATCACTCCTGCTTTATCCTTACTTCTGTCCCTTCCCAATCTTGCTCCAATAGTGAATTAACACAACTCTATATTATTCTCAAATCTCAAACGTCATGCCTCTTTATCTGATCACCATTTATGCTTTCCCAAATTCCAACATTGGTTTGCCCTCACCATTTGCCTTTTCTGCTCTTATTCACATACCACTAAAGGCCCTAGAGTAATCACAGAATCCTATAAACTGGGTTCACTACAAATCTGTTTTCTACACTCAATGGGGTCTTCACTGATGTTTGGAAACTTTTTAAAAAAATCGATTCTCTATTATATTCCTTCCAATCGTCTTCCTCAAACTTTCTTGTTGTTGTTTTTTTTCTCACTCCTCCTCTAGCACCCTCTCATTCATCCTTTATTGAAATGGAGAGGCCATAGCTATGATTTACTTCCACTTCCCTGTTCTACACCTTAAAAACCCTTCAATACCACCCCCAATTCTCTCCTCCTTTTTCTCCAGTTTCTTACAAAGAAGTAGATCTCATCTTTTTCCTTTATCTCACCACCTTCCATATTATCTCAGTTTTCCATTTCATTCATCCCATTGCTTTTATTCTTCTTCAGTCACCTTTCCTATCTCCTGGCTCCTTTCCCACTGCCTACCAAAACACATAGTTCCCTTCAGTCTTAATTTTTTACTTTCTCCTCAAGATATCAGCCTATATGTTTTTTACCCTTTCATAGTCAAATCCCTAGCAAAAGCAGTTTACATTTATTGACTCCATTTTCTAATCTTCTAACTTTTGACTTTGTTACTCGAGTAAACTGCTCTCTCCAATGCCTAATGATCTTTTAATTTTTGAAATTAAAGATCTTTTCTGATTCCTCATCTTTCTTGATTTTTCTGTAGCATTTGACACCATTGGCTACTTCCTCCTCCAGGATGCTCTAAACATTAAGTGTTCTTACAATATTTCTTTTTTCTTATTTTCATTTTTTCCTTCCTATCTGACTTCTGTCTTCTTTGCTAGCTTCGTCTCACTCTCTAACTGTGATTGTCCCTCAAAGATATATCTTAGATAGTCCCATTTTTTTCTCTACAAATTTTTAAATTTTATTTTATGGTGATCTTATCACTTCCCAAGGTAATTATTCAATCATCACCTCTATGTCAGCTACTCCTACAACTATATATCCAGTCCTGGTCTTTCCCTTAAACTCTACTCTCAATCATCAACTGTTTGTTGGACATCTTCAGTTGGAAGTTCTATCTCAAGGTTAACATATTCAGAATAAATTCATTCTCTTTTGGGAAGCCTTTCCTGTTACCCTCAGTTTGCACCGTTCTTTCCATTCTCAAATTGTTGTGCATTTCCTTCTCTGCAGACTTCTTGTCTTCTCATGGTAGGCTATAGGTTCTGTAAAAACTAAAAAAAATTTTTTTTGTGTTGTCTTTTTATACGTAATGTCTAACACTGTGTCTTGTATATAGTGGGTGCTTTCTTCATGCATTTTAGTGTTGGATCGGACATGAAACCATCATGAATTCAGTAATATCTTAAAATTAATTTAGATTGTGTTAATCATAAGAGCAGAGGCAATGTGGTACCATGGTTAGTGAGACAGTATTGGATCAGGAAACTTGAGTTCAATTCTGGTCTCTTATATATGCTGGCTGTGTAAGAGTGGGCAAGACACTTAATCTCTGTGCCTCTAAGCAACTTTCTAAAACAAGTTGTTCCTCTGCCCTAGTATTTTATACTAAAGAAATCATCGATCTAGACTTCAAAACCAAAGATACATCTCTTGTAATAGTATTTGCCAAATAGCAATACCAGTACATATGGGACTATTTATTAAGCCTACAGACAATAAGTTTATTTATTATACCAAGTCATGCTACTCATTTTGTTAGAGTTAAGTACATATTCAAATGGCAAAACCCAGTACCTGTGTGAATTTGTAGCCTTCTTGCAATAATTCTTCAGCTCTCCAAGGTCCACATATTGAGATCCACTGGGTAAACTCAATACGTGCAAGAGTAAGGATGTTTCCAAGTCACATCATTCTACAACGTGGCGGCATATTTGCTCAGGTAAGTGCCAAAGGTTTGGGTAGGTAATATAGTCACTTAGAAATGGCTTTAAGAGGGTATGAAGTAATTAACTATTTCAGTCTCAGTGTGACTGTGTTTGGATAGAGAGAACTAACAAAGTGAGAAATTTTGGGGCAGCTAGGTGGTGCAGTGAATAGCGTATGGGCCCTGAAGTCAGGAGGACTTAAGTTCAAATCTGGCCTCAGATACTTGACACTTACTAGCTGTGTGACCTTGGGCAAGTCACTTAACCCCAATTGCCTTGCTTTCCCCCCCCCAAAAAAAAACCAAAGTGGGCAATTTTAACCAGCAAACAGCATAGAAAAATTCAGTGAAAGCCTGTAAAGGGGACTTTAGAGGTCATAATACTCCTTTTCACTGCAGACCAAACCAGAGAAGAATAGACACAGTAATTATTTCTGGAAATGATACACATTTATTTACTCCATATTCATCCCTAAGTGGTAATTACATGATTATAGAATGCCTGCTAATGAAAAATAGGGTGAGCAAGCTCATTTCACTGTAGTTTATAATCTGAAATACTACTATTTAGGATATATAACTTTAGCAAACCATTGTTGTTATGAGAAATGAAAACAGGATTGTCTATTGGTAGATGGAGTGGTATTTGTGTTAATCCAAAAATGATTCTAACATTACTACCCTCTGTCTGCTATTGTGATTAATGGAATAAAAACTGATCTTAAGATAATACTGAATTCATGATAGCTTCATGTCCAATCCAACACTAAAAAGGTTGTAGAAAGCATATCATTTTTGGCTGACATCAGATTAATGCCATGATCCTGCCTTAGGGTTAGGATTGACTATAGCATTGGTCCTCCCAGTTGGAAGACTTCAGAGAAGACTGAATGACCAAAGAACCAGGGATCTGTCCTGAAACCCTTTTATGAAATATAGGGACATTGTCTGACTATCTCTTATTAAGACTCCACATCTTTTCCATGCCTTTGGGACATCCCAAACGTATTTGTATACTAGAAGAGGAGTTCCCAACAACCTCTTCATCCCTACGTTTCCATTCAAATAAAAATCCCCAAGCTATGAAATGGCAACTGCGCTTACATTGTCATTAAAGCCTCCAAAGAAGACACGGTTCTTCCAGGCTGTATAGGCAGGCTGAAATGATTTCTGAATCCCATCTGAGGTTTTAACAGCTAAGGTTTTACCAAACTGTGTGACTGAGAGGAAATTTCTCTAACAACCTGAGTTTACACATTAGGGACCGGGAATCCCACTTGGGTCCATGCTCCTTCAGGATTGTCATGAAGTCATACAGGAAAAAATAAATCCCTCCACTCTATCCTTTCCACTGTATCTACTCTCCAAGATTCAATAAGATCAGGAGTCTATATAGGTACATAAGACTTAGCTATTTTAAAATGCTTGTGGAAACAAACTGGCAGGGAGGAATACAAACCCTTCAGTCTGAAAGCACTCTGTCTTTAATTACTATAATACCCACTAGGCCAGGAAGGACAGAGGCAGGATAGTCAGAGGAGCTGTGGGCATCCTAAGACAATGCTTGTATGCTCAGAAAAGGCTATTTCATCCTTTTCTAGTGAGATTAAGCAACTCAGACACTCTCAGAACAGACTGGGGAGGAAATAGAGAGTTCTGGGGAATAATCCATAGGCAATCAGAGTCTCAGGTGACAGACATTGGGGCAAATCAGTCGGTTCTTGATATGTTGGAAGCCTTACTGCTCTCACAATTGCATTTGAAAAAGTCTGAGGAACAGATTTTTCACAAGTCTGGGAGCTGTTCAGTCATATCTTTCATATCCAACTCTTTATTTGGGTTTTTCATGGCAAAAGATACTGGAGTGGTTTGCTATTTCCTTCTCCAGTTTGTTTTACAGATGAGGAACTGAGGAAACAGTGAATTGACTTGTCCAAGGTCACACAGCTAGTAAGTGTCTGAGGCCAGATTTGAACTCAGGAAGATGTGTCTTGCTGATTCCAGGCCTTGCACTCTGTGCACTAGAATATCCACCTAGGTGCAGTGATTGGGGGTAGCAAGTTTAAATGCAAATTTGCATTTAGGATATACAAAAGGTATTCAATTCAACAAGCATTTATTAAGTTTCTATGTAATAACTAGCCAGGCATAGGGGAAAAAGGAAAGGAATCTTTGCCCTTAAGGAGTTTATATTTTCCTGGGACTAAAAGCAAATAAACAAAACCCCCAAAACAACAGCAACAACAATAAATCCAGGGCCTTGATAAGTAAGGAGTAAGGGATCAGGAGACTTGTTAGAGAGAACACTGAGCGGAGCTTTAAAGGATGTTAAGTATTCTAAGAGGTAGAGGAAAAGCAAGCAAAGCACTCTGGGGATGTAGAAATGATTCAATAATACTAAAGCTGACATTTGTAGAGCATTCTAGGTTTTGTGAACTACTTAAAATATTTACTTAAGCCCCACAACAAGCATGACAGGTAGGTACTATAGAAATTTCTTTTTTGGGGTGATGGATGGCACAATCCTGTGGTCTCATCAATATGAGGGAAACTCCCGATATGAAAATTCTGTCCAACAAAGCAGATTGCCAACTTCTCTGTAATCAAGTCTCAGAGAGTCGTCCCCAAGGCCTTGCGCCTGCCCTTGGTCACACAATCAGTCTATGTTGAAGGTAAAATTTGAAACCCTGATTTTCTGACTCTAAGACTGGCTCTCTGTTCCCTGTGTCATATTACTTTTTGTTCCAGCTAATACAGAAGTCACACAGCCATGTCAATGGAATTCACTACAAATTTTTGCTATAGGATCCCACAAAGGTTCTCACTACTGGAAGGCAATCCTTTTTCTCTTCCTTAAATGACTTTTTTGACCTCCCTAAAGTGACTCTCACAAGTTTTTGTAGCTCAAAATTCCTTGATATTACCCTTCCCTCACCTCCATTTACTCTCCTCTCTCTCTCTCCAACTTCTGTGACTATTTTTCTCTCTAAAGCCAATCTCTCTACTTCTGCCTTTGATCTCTTCTCCTGTTATTTTCTCAGATAATTTAATCTCTTGGTTAATTCTTCTCTCTAGAGCTAAATGGTGTAGAGGATAGAGTGCCAGACCTGGAGTCAGGAAAATACATCTTCCTGAGTTCAAATCAGATCTCTGATAATTTACTAGTTGTGTGACTGTGGGCAAGTCACTTAGCCCTGTTTGCCTCAGTTTTCTCATCTGTAAAATTGTCTGGAAAAGGAAATGGCAAACCACTTCAGTATCTCTGCCAAGAAAACCCCAGATGGGGTGATGAAGAGTCAGACATGACTAAAAACAACTGAACAGCAATCTCCTCTATGGAATTTTCTATTTTTCCTTATCTACTGGCTCCTTCTCTAAATGCCTACAAATAGGTGGAGGTCTCCCTCTTTCTTAAGAAACACTCATTTGACTCTGCCATGCCCTCAAGTCATTATTCTAACTCTCCTCCCCTTTGCTTCTGCAGTATATAGGGATAGAGACTGGACCTGTGACATAACTGATATAGGGAGCTCCTGGATGAGGAAACTCCATCTACCAGTACCTACTGGGATTTTTTTTTTAGATTTATGATCTAATAGAGTGGTCTAGAAAATTAAGGTTGTGACTTGCCCTGCGTCACAGTCAAACTCCCAGAAAAAGCTATTTATAGTTTTACTTTTCTGAATTCACTTTAGAGTTGGGAGACAACTGAGTTAGAATCTCATCTCTGACACCTATAAACTCTATAACTCCAGACAAGCTACTGAAACTTGATGTGCCTCGGTTTCTCCATATGTAAGATGGGAAGGATAATACCTGTAGTGAGATGCAGCATAGCACAGTGATGCCCCTACATCTTTACTCCAGTCATTTCTGACTTCTGATCTCTCCAATCAACTGAAACTGTTCTCTCCAAAGTTACTAATGATCTTCAAATTTCCTAATCTAATAGCCTTTTCTCAGATTTTAGTTTTCTTTAACATTTGTGAAGCACATGACACCATTGACCACCTTATTTTCTAGGATATTGTCTCCATCCTGGTTTTTCATGACATTGCTCTCTCTCTCTGGCTACTCCTTAGTCACCTTTGCTGAATCATCATTCATGTCCCACTCTTGATTGATGGGTATACTCAAAACTTCTGTCTTGGACACTCTTTTTATATCTCATTGTACCCTTTCTCTCTCAGTTATCTCCTCAGTTACCATAGGTCCAATGATCATCTTTGTGCAGATGACCCCTTGATGTATATTGGCATCTCAAGCCTATGGGATATTGAGTTAGAAATGTCCAGGAAGCAGCTGATGACCCAGAACTAGAACACAGGAGAGAGCCTGGGATTAGAGTCCATGTTTCCAATTGGATATCCCCAATTGAATCTGCTTCCAATAGAACTCATTATTTTTCTTCTCAAAGAGGAGGCTTGGTTTCTTTCTCAATTCCCCACTTCTGCTGAAGACACTGCAGTTCTTCCAATCACCTGGGTTGCAATGTCAGAATCATGACTGACTCTTTACTCTCTGTCACTCCCCATATCAAATCACTCATCAGTGATTTTACTGCCAGGACATGCCTGATCTCTTCACTCACTTTCTTTCAGGTTCCCATCATCTCTTGCCTGCACTATTTCAATTAGCTTTTAAATTGGTCTCTTTGCTTTATCTCTTCCCTTGTCAATCCATCTATCACACCAGTGATGTCAAATTTAGAGAGAAAGTAGGGATACTAAATCATTTATAAGGCTGTCCAGGGGCTGTATATTGACTTAGAAAACCATATGTTAAAATTATCTGTGTTTTATTGTATTTTTATTTGTTATGCTAAATATTTCACAATTACATTAAAATCTGGTTTGGGCTACATGATGGACATTCCCCAAACACAGGAATGATTACTGTACTTCCCCCATTAAGAAGTTCCAGTAGTTTGGAGCAGGTATTACCAAGATGGTGGAGTCAAGACAGGGACTCACCTGAGCTTTCCTTCCCCCCAAATTTTCCAAATACCTTTAAATAATGTTTCAAAACCAATTCTGGAGAAACATAACCCACAAAAAGATGGGGTAAAACAATTTTTCAGTCCAAGACAACTTAGAAGGTTGGCAGGAAAGGTCTGTTGCAACAGGGAGAGAGAGAAATGTAGCCTAACACAAGCTGAGCTAGTGAAGATTGGGCCCCAGTAAAGCAGGAGCAGGTCTTAGGGTGACTGAAACAGTGGCAGCAATGGTGATTTCCAGACCTCTTATCTCACAGATGGTAAGGGGCCTGGACAACAGGTCAGAAGGAGATTTATAGGGGTCTCTTTGCTGGCACCAGGTGCAGGACTCCATTGCATTATTTTTACTTGGATGTGGGTCATAGTCCTGGATCCCAGTTTGAGGAGAAACACGAGTACAGTAGAACTTGTGGCCACAGGGGAACAGGGACCCTCGTCATGGTTGCAGGGTTGAAAAGACTACTTGTTGTGGTCCCTCACAAATCAGTACACAGTACAGGACAGTAATAAACACACCTCTCCCTAGATCATACCACTTTGGAAGAGTCAAAAACTTACAGGTCCCCAGAATTACCTCTGAAAACAGTTGCACAAAAAAACTAAAGCTTGGGATAATGCCTCCTCCACTTGGAAAGCAAAAACAAAGAAATAGAATGGAAGATGAGCAAATAACAGAAAAAAATTCTTACCATAGGAAGCTACTATGGTATGGTGACAAGGAAGACCAAAATACACACTCAGAAGGAGACAACAAAGTCAAAATTCCTTCATCCAAAGCCTGAAAGAAAAATATGAATTGGTCTCAGGCTATGGAAGAGCTCCAAAAAATGTTTTAAAAATCAAGTAAGAGGTAAAAGAATATGGTGGTGGAGTAGAAGCAGGACCTCCGAGTGGCTCTGGCTTCCACCTTCCCCAATCCATGTAAGAAGGGGACTCTGAACAAACTTTGGAGCTGCAGAACCTAAAAAATGACACAGAGAAGCTAACCTCCTGCTGAGGACAGCCTGGCAGGCTGGCAGGAATCGGCTAGTGCAGGGCACTGGGAGCCGAGCCCAGGTCCACGTGAGCCAGAGGTTTTAGCCCGAGGGCGGGTCTGACTAGCCACCAGCTGGAGGGACTCCAGATCAGCAGCAGCTTTGGCCGTTTCCAGAATTATCAACACGTACATGCAAAGGACAAAGTGAGAGGACAGTGCAGTCTGGACTTTGGGACCCAGTAAGTGGGAGTGCATTGGCTTTTGCCCCCGGGGTGAGAAGCCGCTGAGACACCTGACAGCAGCCAGCCAGCACCACTTGTCAGCTTCAGCTCCTGGACTGCAGATTGTAGGGGGACCAAGCAATGAGTCTGAGGGGTAATCGCTCCTGCTTTAACCTTCTTGGATCTGGATTGCTGTGCGGTGGAGGTCCTGGGGTGTGTGTCCAGCTTGCCAGAGCCTGTGGAGGCCTCAGAGAGGGCACCCATCTAATACCTCCAGCAGCAGAGAAAACCCCAGCACTTGGGATGAAAGCTCCTCCATCTGGTGGCAGAGTCCTACTGTGGCAAAAAGCCCAGGGGTCAAGTGACTGAGGGTCGACATGACTAGGCAAAGGAAACAAAACAGACAAAAGATTCCAATATTAGACTCCTATTTTGGGGACAAAAAGGAGCAAAGCATGGAACAGGAGGAAGACAGTGAAGTCAGAACTCCTGCACCAAAAGCTTTAAAGGAAAATACAATCTGGTTACAGGCCATGGAGGACCTTAAGAAGCAGATAAGAGAAGTGGAGGAAAAATTGGGAAGAGAAATGAGAACAATGCAAAAAAATTATGAAATGAGAGTCAACAGCCTGACTGAGGAAAATAACACCTTAAAAAACAAACTAACTCAATTGGCAAAAGAGGCTCAAAAAGGCAATGAGGCGAGGAATGCTTTGAAAAGCCAAATTTGCCAGATGGAAAAAGAATCTCAAAAGCTCACTGAGGAGAATCATTGCTTCAGAATTAGATTGGAGCAAATGGAAGCTAATGACTTTATAAGAAATCAAGATGCTGTTAAACAGATCCAAACAAATGAAAGAATGGAAGGCAATGTGAAATATCTCATGGGAAAAACCACTGACCTGGAAAATAGATCCAGGAGAGATAATTTAAAAATTATTGGACTACCTGAAAGCCATGATCAAAGTAAGAATCTAGACATCATGCTCCAGGAAGTTCTCAAAGAAAACTGCCCTGATGTTTTAGAACCAGGGGGCAAAATAGAGGTTGAAAGAATCCACTGATCACCTCCTGAAAAAGACTCCAAAAAGAAAACTCCTAGGAATATGATAGCCAGGTTCCAGAATTCCCAGATCAAGGAGAGAATATTACAAGCAGCCAGGAAAAAACAATTTGAATATTGTGGAAACACAATCAGTATAACCCAGGATCTGGCAGCTTCTACACTGAGGGATTGAAGGGTTTGTAATATGATATTCCGGAGGTCAAAGGAGCTGGGATTAAAACCAAGAATCACCTGCCCAGCAAAACTGAGTATCATGTTTCAGGGGAAAATATGGTCATTCAGTGGAAAAGAGGACTTTCAAGCATTCTTGATGAAAAAAAACAGACTTGAATAGAAATTTTGAAATACAGATACAAGAAGAAAAAGAAGCATGAGAAGGTAAACAGGGAAAAGAAATCATAAGGAACTTATCAAAGTTGAACTATTAACATTCCTACATGGAAAAACAATAATTGTAACTGATGAAACTTTTCTCAGTATGAAAATAGTAGAAGGAAATAGAAAAATATATATGTCTATATATGAGGGTATATGGGCATATGAATACATATATGAATGTGTGTATACATGAATGTTTACAGGTATACATAGATAGAGGGCACAGGACCAATTTAATAGGAAGGGATGATACTTAAAAGATGAAATTAAGAGGTGAGAGAGGAATATAATGAGAGGAGACAGGGAGAGACAGAATGGGGTAAACTATCTCATATAGAAGAGGCAAGGGAAAATGGTTACAATATATATACACACATATATAAGATTTATATATGTGTGTATATATATATATATATATATATATATATACTATTATTAATACTATTTTACATGTAATTGGGAAAAAGATATACAGGCATTGGGACATAGAGATCTACCATGCCCTACTGGAAAAGTAGAAAAGGGTATGGGAGAAAATATGGGAGAGAACAGATTGGAGGAGGGGGATACCCTGTGGGACTGCTATTTTGGGGTGGTCGTTAGGGGAAAATGGGGAGAAAATTTGCAACTCAAAATGTGGTGGAAATGAATGATGTAAATCAGAAGTTAATAAAGCATTTGAAAAATGGAAAAAAATAAAAATCAAGTAAGAGAGGTAGAGAAAAATTGGGAAGAGAAATGAGGGTGATACAAGAAAAGCAAGAAAAAAGAGTTAATAGTTTGGTTAACAAGGTCACAAAAAATACTGATGAAAATAACATCTTAAAAAACAGAATAGATCAAATGGTAAAAGAGGCACAAATGTCCATTGAAGAGAAGAATGCCTTGAAAAGCAAAATTGACCAAGTGGAAAAAGATATACAAGCATTCACTGAAGAGATGAACTTACAAAGTAAAATTGGCCAAATGGAAAAGAAAGTACAAAAGCTCACTGAAGAAAATTCCTTAAAAGTTAGAATTGGGCTAATGGAAGGTAATAAAACAATCAAACAAAATCAAAAGAATGAAAAAAAATAGAAGAAAAAGTGAAATAGCTCATTGGAAAAACAAGTGACCTGGAGAATAGATCCAGGAGAAATAATTTAAGAATTATTGGACAACCTGAAAGTCATGACCAAAAAAATCCTAGCCATCATCTTTCCAGAAATTATCAAGGAAAACTGCCCTGATATTCTAGAACCAGAAGATAAAATAAGAAATTGAAAGAATTCACCCATCAATCACCTCCTGAAAGAAATCCCAAAATGAAAACTCCCAAGAATATTATAGCCAAATTCCAGACCTTCCAGTTCAAGGAGAAAGTAGTGTAAACAGCCAAAGAAAGAAACAATTAAAGTATTATAGAACCACAATAATGTTGACACAAGGTTTAGCAGCTTCTACATTAAAGGATTGGAGGGCTTGGATTATGATATTCCAGAAGGCAAAAGAGCTAGAATTAAAACCAAGAATCACCTACCCAGCAAATCAGGGGGAAAAAGGATATTCAGGGAAATGGAGGACTATTCTTGATGAAAAGACCAGGGCTGAATAGAAAATTTGACTCTTTTTTTTTGTTTGTTTTGTTTTTTGGAGGGCAATTGGGGTTAAGCGATATGCCCAAAGTCACACAGCTAGTAAGTGCGTCAAGTGTCTGAGGCCAGATTTGAACTAAGGTCATCCTGACTCCAGGGCTGGTGCTCTATTCACTGTGCCACCTAGCCACCCCACTGTGCCAACTAGCCACCGCAAGATGCAAGATTTCAAATACAAGATGCAAAAGAAGCATAAAAAAGGGAACAGGAAAGAGATATCATAAGGGATTTGAACAGGTTAAACTGTTTATATTGCTGCATGGAAAAATGATATTCATAATGTCTAAAAACTTTTTAATTTTTAGGGCAGTTAGAAGGAGTATACATAGAAAGCAGAGGTGTGAGTTGAATATGATGGTATAATTATCTAAAAAAATAAAATTCAGGAATGAGAAAGAAGAATGCACTGTGAGAAGAGGAAAGGGAATGGTAGAATGAGATAAATTATCTGACATAAAAAAGGTCTGAAAGATATTGTATGGTGGAGGGGGAAATGGGGAAAAAGCAGAAAGGAGCACATGAACCTTGCTATCATCAGAAGTGGTTCAAAGAGGGAATAATACATACACTCAGTTAGGCGTAGAAATCTGTCTTACCATATAGGAAAATAGGAAGGGATGTGAAGAAGAGAAGGGGAGGGGAGAGAAGCTTAGAGAAGGGAGGGCAGTTTGGAAGAAGTAAAAGTCAGAAGTAAAATGCTTTTGAGAATGGACAGGGTTAAAGGCGAGAGGGAGAGAGAGAGAGAGAGAGAGAGAGTAGGATAAACAGGAAAAACAGGATGAAGAGAAATACATAGTTGGCAATCATTACTGTAAAAAAACATTTTACAGCGAATTTCTCTGATAAGGACTTCATTTCTCAAAAATATAGAAAACTGAGTCAAATTATAGAAATAAGAGTCATTCCTCAATTGATAGTCAAAGGATATGAACAGGTGGTTTTCAGACAAAATAATCAAAACTACCTGTAGTCATATAAAAATGTTCTAAGTTACTATTGATGGAAGAAATGAAAATTAAAACAAGTCTGAGCTACCATCTCACACCTGTCAGATTGGCTAATATTACAGAAAAGGAAAACGACAAATATTGGAGGGGATATAGGGAAATTATATCACTAATGTACTATTGGTGAAGTTATATACTGATTCAACCATTCTGGAGAGCAATTTGGAACTATGCCCAAAGGGCTATAAAATTATGCATATTCTTCGATCAAGCAATATCTTTACTTGATCTAAATCCCAAAAAGATAAAGAAGAAAAGACAAAAAGACCTATGTGCACAGAAATATTTATAGCAACTCTTTTAGGGGTCATAAGGAATTGGAAATTGAGAGGATGTCCATCAATTTGGGAAATAGTTGAACAAGTTGTTGCATATGATTGTGATGGAATACTATTGTTCTTTAAGAAATGATGAGCAGTTTGCTTTCAGAAAAAAAAAAAACATGGAAAGACTTACTTTCTGAAGCTAAGTGAAATGAGCAGAGCCAGGAGAAAATTGTACATGGTAACAGCAATATTTTATGATGACCTATTATGAATAACTTAGCTATTCTCAGCAATACAATGATCCAAGACAGTCCTGGAGGACTTATGATGAAGGGCACTGTCCATTTCCAGAGAAAGAAAGAAACCTGATCAAATCTCTTATGATTTCTCTTTCCTGTTTTCCTTTTCTTGCTTCTTTTGCATCTGGTATTTGGAAATCAAATTTTCTATTCAGCTCTGGTCTTTTCATTAAGAATGCTTGAAAATCTTCTACTTCATTAAATATCCATTTTTCTCCCTGAAGGATAATATTCAGTATTGCTGGATAGGTGATTCTTGGTTCGGAGCCTGGAAGTATCAAAGATACTCTTCCTTTACTTTATTTTTCTTGTTTGTTTGGGTTTTTTTTTGGACTGTTTTCTTTCACAAAATGACTTATATGGAAATATGTTTTGCATGACTATATTTTTATAGCCCATATCAAATCGCTAGCTTTCTCAATGGGGTGGGGAGAGAGAGCGAATGAGAGAATTTGGAACTCAAAATTGGAAGAAAAAGAACTAATTAGGAAAAAATAAAACATTAAATAAGAAATTCCAAAAAGACAAAAAAAAAAAAGAAATTCCAGTAGTTTTCTATTGCATTTAGGCTAAAATACGAACTCTTCTGTTTGGTTTGTAAAGCTCTTCACAGTCTGGTTCCAGTCCATCCTTCCAGGCTTCCTGACCCTTACTAAGCTCCAGGTACTTTGTATTGCCATTCAATTATCTATTTGCTCTTACACATATATAACATTGTATTTCATCTTTCTGGGCCTTTGTATAGATTCTCCCTCATACTTGAATATGGTTCCATCTCACCTTCATTGCCTAGACTCCCTTCCTTCTTTCAAGGCTGAGCTTAAGTGCTAACTCTTACATAAAGCCCTCCCTAATCCTCCAGTCAATAGGGTCCTTCTCATATAAGCACCTTCCTTCCATATTACTTTGTACGTATTTCTTACTTATTTTGAACATATTGCTTCCCTTCCTCTCCATACCCCTTTCCAACTTTCCTGCAAAATGTGAGCCTCCTGAGAGCAGGCATTATTTTTATTTTACTATTTGTATATCCTGCATTTTACTCTTTGTATGTACTATGCAGGCAATTAGATGTTTGTTAAAAGAACGAACAAGTGAGTGAAAAGCAGGTCCTTTATCCCTTGTGCCACAATGTTTCTCATTACAAACAACAAGTTCCAATTTTGCAGATGAGGAAATTGAGGCACAGAAGTGAAGTGACTTGTTCATAGTCCTCTAGCTCGTAAGCATAGAAGAGGATATTTGAACTCAAGTGTTTCCCGACTCTAAATTCAGCACTTTCTCCACACAATTGATTTAAGCAACCATTTGGAAAAATCACAAACTCTAACGCAGCACATTTAAAAAATTGCTTTTCATCTGCTTTCTCCAGCTGACAGAGTTTACCTATTGATATGGAGAGGCGTGTAGGGCATGTGCAAACAGAGATCAAGATGATGTTCTCTAAACAAATGCCAAGAGTTAACTTATTGGTCGTCTACCTGAATGTGAGCTCAGTTTTACTAAGTTGGGATGTGCCCTCCACTGAACTGGGAAATCTCTGTCCTAGTAATGACTAGTATTTATACGGTGCTTTAAGGTTGGCAAAACACACCATCAATAGTATCACATTTAATCCTCACAATAACCCTGATGTAAGTAGTATTACTAGATGAGGAAAGTGAGAGGCACAAGGAGGGTGAGTGACTTGCCCAAAGTCATCCAGTTAGGGAGTGTCTAAGGCAGAATTCCAACCCAGATCTTTTTTACTCCAAATCCCATGCTCCAGCCAACATACCACCTAGCTACCAGGCAGGCCTGTTGGCTGATCCACTATCAAGGAATGAATGATAAAAAAGAGGAAGTCATGAGCTCATTATCAGACCAATTATTTTATAATTAATTATTATATAATATCTATTCCTATTAGACATATAATATATTGTATATTATATTCCTATGTATGCTTATTATATATAGCATAATATATTATATTCCTATTATATATAACATAATATGTAATATTCTTATATTCCTGTTGTATGTATAATATATAATGTAATTAATTAATAAAAATAACTTTTATTTTAACAGAGAAGTAAATATCTAATATGTACAAGATAAATGCAAAGTAATCTAAGGGATGGGACTAACAACTGGGGAAACCAGGAAAGGTTTCTTGTAAAAGAAATCTCTTGAACTGATTTTTAAAAGGAGTGAGTGGTTCCAAGAGATGGAAGTAAAGAGGGAGAACATTCCAGATATTGAGTGTGGCTTGGAAAAAGGCTCAGAGACATAAAATGGAATGTCATGTACAGGAATCAGCAAATAGAGCATTTGTCCAGAACATAGAATATGTGAGGTGAAATAAAAAGATAAATCAGATGAGTCAGATTTTTAAATGTCAACTGAAGGAATTTAGGATATAAATATATTTTATCCTAGAGGCACTAGGAAGTTACTGAAACGCCTTCAACAGGGATGACATTATGAGACCTGTGTTTTAAGTATATCAATTTAGTAGCGAAGGGAAGAACTTGAGGAAGCAAGAGGATGGATGCAAGAAAACCCATTAGGAGACTATTTCAGTAATCTAAGTGAGAGGCACTTAACCCTGTGGGGCCCACAGTAGGTGGTAGTAGTGTGAGTGGAGAAAATGGGATGGATGCAAGAGATACCATGAAGGCAAAACCAGGCTAATTGCTTTTAATGAATAAGTGTTTTTAAATAATAGAATTGCAGAGCTTTAGAACCACAAGGGACCTCAGAGATAATTTTGTTCAATGTGAACCTGAGAAATAATTTCCTCTATAACGGCTCTGACAAGTGGCCTTCCTGAATTTGCTTGAAAACCTCCATTGGGTAGGGGTCCTTCCATTCCCGAGATTACCTAGTTTGCTTTCAAATAGTTACGATAGTTACATTCCCCAAACTTTAATAGGAAATTTTCTCTTCCACCAAATCTACCCCTGCAACACAATTTGCTGCTTCTCAGGGCTGGGAGTCAAGCAGAATAAGCCTCCTCTTTCTTTTTCATAAGATAGGCCTTCAGGTACTTGAGGGCAGTTATATTGCCTAGTTTTCTTTTCTCCATGACCCAATTTCCTTGAACAATTTCTTATATGACATTGTCTCCAGTCTCCTCAAAATCCTGGTTTCTCTCCTTTGGGTAAGCACCTGTCTGTCAATGTCCCCTCTAAGATGTGGGTTCCACAAGTGGACACAATACTCCATATGTTGTGTAACCAGGGAAGTTGTACAGTTGAACTATCAGCTCTGTCATTCTGGACACTGTGCCCCTCTGAATGCTCTTTGAGATCTTACCCAAGTCCCAAAGAATTCAGTTGGGTTCCCTTATAATCCATGACCATGTTGTAGCACTTGTCCATGATGGTGGGCTAACGGTGACATGAACCAAGATGAATCTCTTTGCCCTCTTCTTTCTAGTAGGAGAAGTCTGGGGCAAGGGAGGGGCAATTAAGGGAAAAACAGAGGCGTGCTTTCCTTAGTTTGGATTGTATTAAATCCCAGCATTTTCATTTTGAACTTACTGAATCTTAATTAAGAAGCATATGTAGGGGGCAGCTAGTGAATAGAGCACCAGCCCTGGAGTCAGGAGGACCTGAGTTCAAATCCGGCTTCAGATACTTAACACTAGCCATGTGACCTTGGGCAAGTCACTTAACCCCAATAGCCCTGCCTTCCCCCCTGCAAAAAGCAAACAAATAAGAAGAAAGAAAGAAAGGAAGGAAGGAAGGAAGGAAGGAAGGAAGGAAGGAAGGAAGGAAGGAAGGAAGGAAGGAAGAAAAGAATCATATGTAGATGGTAGTAGGTAGAGTACAAGATTCAGAGACAGGAAGACCTGAGTTCAAATTCTGCCTTAGGCATTTACTAGCTTTATGTGCAAGTCCCTTAACCCCTTTCATTCTGAGGTGGTTGGACTTCATGGTTTCTAAGTTTTTTTTTCCAACTCTAACCTATGAACTACTTTGAGTGATGAAAAAGAAAAAAAACCCCACTGAATTTGCAGTCAAAAGATCTGGGTACAAATCCTAACTGCCACTTATTTCTTGTGTGACTTTTGTTAATGTTGGTTTTCAGTCATTTTTCAGTGTGTCTGACTCTTTGTGACCCTATTTGTGGTTTTCTTGGCCAAGATGCTGGAATAGTTTATCATTTCCTTCTCCAACTAATTTTACAGATGAGGAAACTGAGGCAAACAGGGTTAAGTGACTTACCCAGGGTCACACAGCTAGTAAGTATCTAAGGCTAGATTTGACCTCAGGAACATGAGTCTTCCTGACTCCAGACAGAGTTCTCTATCCACTACACCACCTAGTGTAATGTTGGAGAAGTCATTTAGTATCTCCTCAGATAGAAAATGTCTTGTGGAGTCTATTCTATCTCTAAATCTATGATTCTATCTTCTCAGCAACCTGCCTGCCCTCATATTTTTCCTTTCCTTCTACTCTCATCCTTAAATATGGTAGTGGGGAAATGAAAGAGTATTGAAGAAAAAGTAGGTCATTATGCTCTTCAGTCAGGTACTCTGGGGCTTTGGAAGGCTCTGTTTCATTGCTGACAAGTTCTTTTTGTCTTCCTGAAGGGGAGGGGCCATTTACACTCTTTTTTAACTGAGATTTTATAAAAGACTCTACTTTCTCAGAGAAGTAAAAAATGTTTAATATAGGGACAAGCCAGCACCATGCCCTCATCCATTAGCTGACCACTCTCTGGAGGGATGGCTTCACCATCTAAACTACATTGATTTTCTTGAGATTATTACCATTCAGTAATAGTTATGAAATGCCCTCAAGCACCTGGAGAACAGAGGTCAAGAAATGCTGTTTTCAACCCTTGCCTTTTAAAGATTATACTTTTATAAGTCACTATGTTTTTGGATGAGATGAAATATATAGAAATGTGTGCACTTATACATATATGTATATATATATACATATTTCTTTTTGGAATATGTTCCTGTTATAAGATTTTTATTGCTTTTTTAGGGGGGGATTCATTACATGGGCAATAAACACACTGGTTTTATAGTCTATTGGTAACTGTTGCTGGGGGGTGGATGGGAGGAGAGATGGAGGAGGAGAGAAAAGACTGTGTAAAAAATCTTGTTCTGAGAGGGCCTTAGGGATCAAGTCTGGAACACTGTGTGCTGTTCGGAGTCTCTGTCCTCTGTGTCATTGTCATTAGGTGAGAAGTATACCATGAATATCCTACTACTTCATAAAACTTAATAAGAAATAAATAATGCCCCCCACCTACACACACACACACACACACACACACACACAAACACAAGCTGGAAATATAACACACCCCAGAGAGAATGGGAATTGGGAAAAATACATTACTCTAATTAGAAACAACACTTTAGAGAAAAACAAAGTTAGTTATGTGATTGCATTATGCCTATAACCTTTGGATTTTTAAAGAAATTAGGCATTTTCATGTGTTTTTTTCTCTCTAAAATATGATTTTGCATCCTTTAAAGAAGATTCAGTTTATATCAACTTTGATTCAAGTCAACTCAATTCAGTTAAAAAATACTTGATAAATGCCTACTATGTTCACTCCACGGTGCTTGGTGTCAGTGATAGAAAGACAGAAAGGAAACAACTTCTGCCCTTCAGAATCTTCTGGGTCAGGTATTCTTAACCAGAAATTCATGGTTTTAAATATCCATATTTTTTATAGCTGCATTTCAGTATAATAGGGTTCATTGCAACCTTATATTTTTTATTTTATGAATTTATAAACATTATTCTGAAAGAGGATCCATAGGCTTCACCAGACTACTGAATGAGACTGTGACACAGAAAAAGTTAAGGAGACGAGATACTGGGGAGATACAACATTGCACATAAAAATAAATATAGGATAGTTTAAAAAGAGAAAGAATTGAGGGGATTAGGGAAGGCTTTGTGGAGGACGCAGCACCTGAGCAGAGCTTTGAAAGAGCAGAAGGATTCTGAGAGACAGAGTTAAGGAAGGAATGGATTGTAGGTATGGAGAAGTCATTGCAAAAACAGAGAGAGGAGCTGGATTATGGAGTCAGGGGAGTAGTTCATGAGTAGGAATCAATAAACTATGACCTGAGGGCCAAATCCTATTGCTGGCTTTTGTACAGCCCCATGAGCTCTAAAAATGGTTTTTATAGTTTTGAGTAAAGTCATGTTTTATTTGAAAATATAAAACCATTCTTGGCTGTACAAAAACAGGATAAGGGCTAGATTTGGATCACTGGCTATGGTTTGCTGACCCTTGATCTAATACGATGTACTTGAAATTTAGAGTATATGGAAGGTGAGATAACTCTTGAAGGGTCAGTTGGAGACAGATGTACGAAGACATTATTCATCACAGCGGAAGGAATATAGGTGCCCTGAACACGTTGTATGGAAACTCAAAGGGACTAAGGAAAGCTGGCACATCGAGTCTGTTGTTCATTTGTCTTCAACTCTTCATGACCCCATGGACCACAGCGAGCCAATGCCCCCCACAATGTTTTCTTGGCTAAGATACTGAATAGTTTGGTATTTCGTTCTCCAGCTCACTTTACAGGTGAGGAAACTGAGGCAAAAAAGGGTTAAGTGACTTCCCCAGGGTCTCACAACTAGTAACTGTCTGAGGACAGATTTGAACTCAGGAACATAAGTCTTTCTGACTCCAGGGTCTAGACTCTATTCACTGTGCCAACTAGCTGCCTTTTCTATGCTATCGCTAAGTAAATCTCCTGTTGTTAATTGTAGAATGACCCCCAAGTGTTTCACTAATCCTTCCAATGCTTTCCTTTATAGTGGGCTGGGACCTGGACTTTCCTGCTAACTCTCCACTTTCCATCTTCAGTTTTGCTTGGTTTGAACTCCATTGAACGTGATCCTTCTGCACTGGGTGCACCCTAGTGGCCTTCCCAGCTCTCCAGCTTCCTCTTGTGCTGTCTTCCTTCATTAGATTACAATCTCTTAGAGGGCAGAGACTGTCTTTCTTATTTGTATCCCCAGTACTTAGCACAGGGCCTAGAATATACTTAATAAGTGTTTATTGATTTGATTTATTAATTTCATTTATTTAAATTTATATTATTTAAAATAAATTTATATTTATTTATATTATATTTATTAAAATAAATTTATATTATTAAAATAAAATTATTTACAATAAAATTTATTAATTTTATCTTGTTTATTAATTTTATTCTAACATTGAACTTGAACTCACAGGGTACCAGCCCTGAGTCAGGTTGGCCACCTCTAACAGGCAGAAAGAAAAATAATTTGGGGTTTTTAATTGTTCTTTAAATTCTTTTTTTTAATTTTGACATATTGAGTTTGGGATGGGACATCCACTTTGAAATATTTGATGAGTAGTTGGTGATATGGAACTAAAGCCCACAAAAGAAACTAAAGTTGGACTTGTGTACCTCGGTATCATTTATATATAAATTATATATAATTTATATAAATATATATATATATATATTGAAGATAATGAAACCTATAAAAGCTGTGAGATCACTAAGAGAGGAAGAATATAGAGAGAAGAATAGAGATGGTAGGATATGGAAAATGAATCAGCAAGGAGGACTGAGAATAGTCAGATGAAAGAAGCATCAAGCTATAGTCATTACACACACACACACACACACACAGACACACACCATAGAGGAAAGAGTTTCTAGCAGGAGAGAGTGGTTACTAAAGTCAGATGCTACAAAGATATCAAGAAGGGTGAGGGAAACACAAAGCCATCATAGTTGACAATTAAGAGATCACTGTCAACCTTGAAGAGAGCAGATTGCTAAGAGTTAAAAAGTAAGTGGGAAGGGGTGGCCAGGTAGTACAGCAAGTAAGAGCACCAGCTCCAGCATCGGGATGACCTGGGGATAGAATCTGGGCTCAGACACTTAGCACCCACCCAGAAACACCTGGCCGTGTAACCTTGAGCAAGTTACTTAAACCCAATTTCTTAGGGGTGGCCAGGAGGCTCAGTGAATAAGCCGGCTCCAGTGTCGGGATGACCTGGGGATCAAATCCGTACTCAGATACTTAGCACCACACCCAGAAATAACTGGCGGTGTAACCTTGAGCAAGTTACTTAATGCCGATTGCTTTAAAAAGGAAAAAAATAAGTAAGTGGGAAGAGTTGAAATAACAGCAAGGAATATAGACAGCTTCTAGTACTTTGGGAGAGGGACTAGATCTATATGATCACAGCTTAAGGGGTATTGGCTTGATTTTGGCAAGAAATAATATTACTTTTTGTTGGAGACTGGAATAAAGGAAGAAAGAATGGAGAATGATGTCAAGGAAATGTAAAGAAAGGGAAAAGAGGGAGCTTATGGCAGATGGGCTCTATGTTCTCCCTAATATATAAGGAGAGGTGATTAGCCAAGATGGTGGAGGGAAACAGTGGTGTGGAAGCCTTGAGGAGAGGAGAGGTTGGGAATAGCCACTATGGGGAGTGAAATAGAAAATAAATTAGGGAGAAGTAAAAGTGAATATTCGGAAAGTGAATAACTGGTGGAGAAGACGGTGTCTGAGAAAAGGAATTATATTTCTGGACCATGTCTTTAAATCTAAAAATAACAGGGCAGGGATGGAATGCACCTAGTAAGGGCTGGTAAAATGGATTTTCTGAGAGTATTGCAAATCTAATCAAAGGGCTTTAAAATGAAAAGGAAGGAAGAGGGAGAAAATTTGTCTCTGTATATCAAGCAAGCTAGATATAGCATAGAGAGTAGCTCTAATGTTAAAACAGCAGGAAAGATACCCACAAATTCACAGCCAAGGAAGTCCAAGAAAGTATCCAACAATAAAATTCATGGCTTCAGATGTCTAAAAACAAATGCACAAAGATGAGTTATATGAAGAATGCACTAGATACCCTCATGCAAGAAGGCAAATTTGAACTCCTAAAGTTATAATCCAAATTTAGTGGAACAAAACCCATGACCACATGTGGTAAGGGCTTGGACAATTCTGGGTGGGGTGGCCAGCCCTGACTCACACTTCAGAGCAGGAGCTTCATGATTTTACCACTGTAGTCACTGCTGCCAATGTGGAATGTGGAAGGTACCTTCACTCAGTCCCTGAATTTTTTCTTTTTTTTTAAAGCCATCAGGGATAAGTAACTTGCTCAAGGTTACACACCCAGTTATTTCTGGGTGTGGTGCTAAGTATCTGAGTCCAGATTTGATCCCCAGGTCATCCTGACACTGGAGCTGGTGCTCTTACTCGCTGAGCCACCTGGCTGCCCCTAAGCAATTGGGGTTAAGGAACTTGCTCAAGGTTACACGGCCAAGTGTTTCTGGGTGGGTGCTAAGTGTGTGAGCCTGGATTCGATCCCCAGGTCATCCCAACACTGGAGCCGGTGCTCTTACTCGCTGTGCTACCTGGCTGCCCCATCAGTCCCTGAATTTTATGTGAATTGAACTACAAAAGACATGCTGCAGGGTCGGGAAGACTGTCAGATTACCTATTTCTTTATTTTTAATTTTTTTTCTCTTTAGCTTCAATTGTCTGCAGGTCTCCTCCTTTGATGGATGGAATAAGTGGTTAACGCGGCAGAAACAGAAGTGATATTGTCATTGAAGCATGCTTTTCCTTGTGGTTGTTCAGGAGTTTCCCTTGTGTGTGACTCTTCATGATCCCATTTGGAATTTTCTTTCCAAAGATACTGGAGTGGTTTGTCATCTCCTTCTCCAGCTCATTTTATAGATAAGAAACTGAAACAAACAGGGTTAGTGACTTACCCAGAGTCACCTGGTATATGAGGCTGGATTTGTACTCAGAAACAGACTCAGTACTCTCTCCACTATGTTACCTAGTTGCCCACCTAAAGAGAAGAGGGAAATAGATGAGGAATTCAAGCATGGAATAGATGGATGATATGGTAGTTACAAGACCTTCAATTATCTGAAATCTGCAGGAGAGTTCTCTCTCTCTCTCTCTCTCTCTCTCTCTCTCTCTCTCTCTCTCTCTCTCTCTCTCTGTCTCTGTCTCTCTCTCTCTCCAAATGATAAAATCATCCTTCAAATGATAGAGGAAGCAATGAGAAGAAATGCTATTCTGGGTCTGATTCATACCAACAAGGAGTGACTGGTTGTTGAAGTAGAGAAAATGGTCAACTTGGGGGGAGTGACCATTCCATTTTAGAATTTGACATAGAAAAAGGAGGGGAAAATGGACATTGTTAGGGATATACTTTGGTCTTTAGAATGATCTATTTCAAAAAGTTCAGAAAAAGAATAGGTAATTATATTGAAAAGAGAACTAAGTTTGGAAGAGACAAATTGACTATTTTGTAAAGTTGTTTTTTTTTTTGCTTTTTGGAGGGCCGTTGGGGTTAAGTGACTTGCCCAAGGTCACATGGCTAGTTTTTATGTTGTGTCTGAGGTCAAATTTGAACTCAGGTCCTCCTGACTCCAAGGCTGGTGCTCTATTCACTGTACCACCTAGCCACCCCTATTTTGTAAAGTATTGACTGACTTTAAAGTCAGGTAGTAAGAGCAAGAGATAAGATTTGAAATCAAGTATTCTGATTACAAATCCAGGCCACTTTCTACTATACCATACTGCTTCCATGATGAAAACATGTAGAGTTGCCTAAGGAGACCAAGGAAGTTGCACATTAACCAACTTAGACATTGGCTATATATAGAAGATAGAAGTAAGAAGAGGTAATTGAATATGTGTTAAAAAAATATGCCATGGTCTTATAAGAATAGCATCCAAAGTGCAAAAGTCAGAATGAGAAGAGGGAAGTTGATTATAAAAGCTCAGAGTAACAAATAATTTTTCAGTTGCTTTTTGCAGTGTTTGGGGAAAGGTGGATACCAATAGGGTAGTTAGGTGCAGTGGATAGAGCACTGGGCTTGAAATCAGGAACATTCATCTTTATGAGTTCAAATCTGTTCTCAGACACTTACCGGCTGTGTTACTCTGGTCAAGTCACTTGACCCTGTTTGCCTCAGTTCCTCATCTATAAAATGAGTTGGAGAAGGAAATAGTAAACCACTCCAGTATCTTTACAAAGAAAACTCCAAAAAATGGGGTCACAAAGACTGAAATGACCCAACAACAAGAAGAGATGGAGGATGGGGGTGGATGAAGATAACGAATGATGGAGACGAGACAAAACTCAGCTTTTATTTAGCATCTGTTTTCTCTTCCTGGGAGGCTTGACTTTAATTATTGGCAAAATTTAGAAAGAAATTATTAACGAGACAGTTAGTGAATGTGTAGAAAAGGAAGTGGCGATTGCAAAGAACCCAATGACTCCATTAAGAACTGCTCATTTCAAATTTCATTTCCTCTTTTGACAAGTTATTAAATTGATAGGTCAGGGTAATGTGAATATAATTTATTTCTACTTTTAGGCAAGCCTTTTACAAAGTCTCCCACGCTATTCTTTTAGACAGGGAGGAGACACGTAAAAGTCAACCATACAGGTATGTGATCTAGAATGGGCTAAATGGTAGGACAGAAAGAGGGAGACACCAATAGTTCAATATTAGCTTTGAGGGGCAGCTAGGTGGCACAGGGAATAGAGCACTGGACTTGGAGTCAGGAGGACCTGGGTTCAAGTCTGGCCTCAGACACTTAACACACACTTACACACAAACTAGCGGTGTGACCTTGGGCAAGTCACTTAACCCCATCTGCCCTCCAAAAAAAGCTAACTAAAAAAATCAGCTTGAAAATTATGGAGACAACTCTCTTCTTGACTTTCTTCAGGATGGTTTCCAGCCTCATCATTCAAGTGAAATTGTCCCTTCCAAAATTACCAATGATCTTTTAGTTGACAAATCTTATGATGTTTTCTCAAACCTCATCCTTCTTGACCTTTGATCCTCCCAGTCATCCAGGCTCACACCTAGCTATGTCATTCTTGACTCATTGCTCTTTCTCAACTCCGCCTGCCCCCAAATCTAATTAGTGGCTAAGTCCTGTCATTTCTCCATTTCTATCTTGATAGTATCTCTTATAAACTCCTTACTCTTTGGTAACACTGCTACCACCCCATCAAAGGTTTTCATGACTTCATCCCTCAACTCCTTGATTGGTCTTCCTACCCCAATATCTTCTTTATACTCCAGGGCTATCAAATTGACCTTCCTAAAGTTCATGGTCCACCATATCACCCCAGCCTCCCCCTTTCAATAAACTCTAGTGGCTCCCTATCACTTTTGGGATCAAGTATGAAATTGTTTGGTTTTTAAACTTCCTCATAACTTGCCACCTTCCTACCTGTATAGTCTTCTTACAACTTACTCCCAAGATGGTCATCTCTTTACATTGGGCATTTTCATTGGCTATCCTCCATGCCTGGAAGGCCCTCTAATCTAATCTCTACCTCCGGGATCCCCTAACTTCCTTTAGATCCAACTAAAGTTCCACTTCCTGTAGGAAGCCTTTCCCCATCTTCTTTAATCTTAGTACCTTCCCCTGAGGTTATTTGCAATTTATCCTGTATATATCCTATCTTGTTTGTACATAGATGCTTGCATGTTGTTTCACATTAGACTGTGAAAGCCTTAATATCAAGGACTGTGCTTTAATTTCCCCTTCCTGCCTTTCTTTATATCTCCAGACTTAGTCCAATGTCTGGCACATTAAATAGATTCTTAAAAATATTTGTTGCCTTAATTTGACTTGAGTGCCAAAGGAACTTGTACCTGGTCTTGGACTTTTTCACATTTTTACCTATAGCAGCATAGAATGATGTACTTATCCAATAACAGAAAGCTAGGAAAGACAGCTAAAATTTTGGATGACAGAGTCAGGATCAAAATACATCTATCTCTACAAGCCATAATATTGCACTGAATCAAATAAGGTGAAAATTTATACTTATACTTCAGTAAAAAAAAAAAGTACCTCAAGACAAGAAGCAGGAGAGGTGTGCTTAGGTCCTTCTGAAAAGATCTGGTGCCTTTAGGACAAGCTCAAAGAGTCAAATGAGCAATATGAAAAGCTAAAAGAGAAAAGCTAACATGTTCTTAGTCCACAGTAAGGGAAACACAATGACCAAAACTAGGGAGACACCCATTTTTGTTCTCATTAGACAACATCTGGAATAATTATTTATTAGGTTCAGTTCTTGGTACCACATTTAAGTAGATAAGTAGGAAGGAAAGAAATAAACTTTCATTAAGCACCTACTATGTACCAGGCATTGTGCTAAATGCTTTGCAAATGTTATCTCATTTAATCCTCACAACAACCCTGGGAAGTAATTAATATTATTGTCCCCATTTCAGAGCTGAGGAAACTGAGGCAAACAGAGGTTAAGTGACTTGCCCAGGGTCATCCAGCTAGTAAGTGTCTGAAAGAGATTGGAACTTAGTTCTTCTGAGTTCAGCACACTAGCCATTGAACCGTCTAGCTGCTAGTTTCCTCAATTTCCTTATCTGAAAAATGGAGATTGTAATAGCACCTACCTCTCAGGGTTGTGATGATCAAATAAGATAATATATATTTTTTTAGGTTTTTCTTTTTGCTTTTTGGAGGGGGGAAAGTAGGGCAATTGGAGTTAAGAGACTTGCCCAAGGTCACATGGCTAGTTTTCGTGTTAAGTATCTGAGGTCGGATTTGAACTCAGGTCCTCCTGACTCCAGGGCCGGAACTCTATTCACTGTACCACCTAGCTGTCCCATGAGATAATATTTTAAAGTGCACACATTGACTGGAACATAGAACATAATTGATAAGCTAGGGTAGCTATGGGGTATCCCGAGGAGAGTTCCCAGGATGTCGGAGGGCTTCAGTATTAAAAGGATCCATTGAAAGAACTGGAGATACTTAGTTTGGAGAAGAAAGAATTAAGGGGGGTCATGAGAGCTATCTCAGGTGTAAGAAGTGGAAGTGGGAATCAGTTTGTTCTGGGCAGAACTAAGGCAAATTAGATGATAGATGGAGGTCACAGACAGGCAGATTTAGGCTTGATATAAACCAAACCTCCTAACGATTTTAGCTGGTGGAATGGACTCCTTTAGGAAACTGGGAATTCCTCCTCACTCAAGATCTCCAAACAAAGCCTAGAAAATGACTTAAGGGAAATGCTTTCGTGTCCAGGGGCGAGTTGGGTCAGACGGGCCCTTCAGGTTCCTTACAACACCGAGATTCTGTAATTCTATATATCTTGAAGAGGCTGAGAGTGTAATGAAAATCAAATGTTTCTTAGGAGTCAGGATTTCACCTTGAATCTTGGCATAGTCACTTATTAGGTGGGCCTCAATTTCTTCTTCTATACACTGTGGGAAATAATGCTAGCGCTGTATTAGTCACTGGGTTGTTGTGAGGTTCAGATGACAGAATGTACATGAATTTCATGTTCTGCACAGGAAGCCTTTCTTGACTGTTCCAATTGTTAGTGCCTGTGGTGGTACAGTAAATAGAGTGCAGGTATTGAGTCAAAGATTTGAGTTCATCTGACTTTAATTTTTTTTGCTTTTAGCCTCAGTTTTCTCATCTGTAAAATGAGGATAATAATAGCACCTGCCTCCAGAGTTGTTGTGAGGATCAAATGACATAATAATGGTAAAGTGCTTAGCACAGGGCCTGGTACATGGTAGGAACAATACATTGCTTCTTTCCTCCCTTCCTTCCTCCCTCCCTCCCTTCCTTCCTCCCTCCCTCCCTTCCTCCCTCCCTCCCTTCCTTCCTCCCTCCCTTCCT
>NW_027185764.1:3444251-3518570 GCF_028583685.1 Petaurus breviceps papuanus
TTCTTTCCCTCCTTCCTTGCCTTCCTTCCTTCTTTCCTTCCTTCCTTGCCTGCCTGACTTCCTTCCTTCCTTCCTTCCTTCTTTGCCTTCCTTCCTTCCCTCCTTCCTTCTTTGCCTTCCTTCCTTCTTTGTCTTCTTTCCTCCCTCCCTCCCTCCCTTCCTTCCTTCCTTCCTTCCTTCCTTCCTTCCTTCCTTCCTTCCTTCCTTCCTTCCTTCCTTCCTTCCTTCCTTCCTTCCTTCCTTCCTTCCTTCTTTCCTTCCTTCCCTCCTTCCTTCCTTCCTCCTTCCCTCCTTTCCTTCTTTCTTCCTTCCCCACTGAAATTGCCTTTCATCTACTCTGTATATATCTTTCATGTACCTGGTTATTTACATGTTGTCACCCCTGTTAGAATGTTAACACCTCGAAGGTAAGGACTGTTTTTGCCTTTTTCGGTATCCCCAGCCATTAGCACAGTGCTTGGCATGTTATGCACTTAATAAATGCTTGTCAAATGACTAACTATAAAGTATATGCATGTGAGCGTTACATCTGTCATCAGAGAACCTGTCTACCTACGCTCAGAGAGGCTCATTACCAGAAAGTCAGCCACTCATTTTTTTTCCCTCTTGGCTTCAGTAACTTTCTACCACATTCTAAGGGGTGGGTAGATAGTGATGTAATATGTAGAGGCAGTATTCCCACCAATAAAATCACAGATCCTTGAAAATTGAAGTAAATATCTGTGGTAGGCAAAATAAATAAATAAATAACCTCCTTTTTGGGGGGTGGGGGACTAGGGAGTGGGAAAGGGATACTCTTTGGGATCCATAGGGCTTTCTTATAATGCTCTTCCCTCTCAACCCCTCTGTCCTTTGCTGGAATATTCCATGCCAGAATCTTCTATGGCCCATGCTTATAGGAGTGGAGTGAGGTTCAGTGGGCTTCACTAGCACATCCCCACATTATCCTGCCTGTGACATAAGAAATAGGTAACAAATCAGACACATCTTATTTTCCTATTCTTATAAAACTCATAACCTGTCCTCATGTGGAGGAAGACCCAGGTGTCACCTCAGAACATTAGGGAAAGGATAAAAGTTTAGTGGAAGGTGGGTATACCAAGTCCAAAGACTTGCCTCTCTGAGGACAGTGATTAATACCTTTCCTTTACCTGCTGTCATTTAAATACTATCACTTGGGACCCAATGACTGAGACCTGGCTGCATGTTTTCCCCCTCTGGTAATGTGGCTTCTTCCAATTAGGACAATATTATAACTAAAATATGTCTTTGCATTTGGGGAAGAGGATTAAAGTCCTCCCTGAATCCTCAGAATATGCTTTCTTCCCATGTGACAATTTTACTATAAAAAATATTATCATAACCAGCAGCAGAGACACCCAATTTATTTTAACTTTATACAGCACTAAAAATAATGCCTCATTTTCCTTTGGCCTCAGTTACTTATGGAACGAAGCTTTTTATCACTCCCAGACGCACATCAACAACTGTTTCTTTCTTAATAAACTGTATATTTAGACACAACATTGTGTAATATAGTTGGCCATCATTCTGGGACTATCACCCTGCTAGGAAAGGTAATGAAGCAAATATTCTGTTAATTTTAATGGGACTGTGTACGGTCAAACCAAGTTCCTGTAATAGTGGCCCATTATAAAGCACTCAAGAATGACTAGTGAATCAGATTACCAGGCTGACTCGACATTCCGCAAACTATAATTTTACATGTTTTAAACTTTAGGACGAAGCGTTCTCAAGTCGTTCCATTTTTAACTTGGATTGCATTCCATCTTGAGATCACACTGAGGGAGGGAAAAAAATCTGAACAAAATTGTTGGTTTAGCTGCTTGGCATTCCATTGCTTTACAATGAAAGTATTTCATTTATGCTTCTTGGCTGTAGAGTACAATATGGTGTGCTTAAATAGAGCCCTGAGGGCCCTGCTGATTGGTGTTATTGGGTGAGTTATTGACAGGCTGTCTGCAAAAGACCTCTGCTCTATTTGACACTACAGCAATAATTTCCAACTCTGGTGTTTGGATTAGAATGGCTCATTAGGAAATAGGAGTCTTGAAGACAGTGAAAAGGATGGTATGATGACACCCTGGGCCAAGAGACCTGAGGCTTTTTTGATTATATGGTTGGGAAATGGCCCCACAGCACTGAACAATGCCATTAGAATACTCTGTTCAGCTCTTTACCCTCTAGCCCCACATTTTTCAAAATGTCTAAATGCATCTTCATAGCTGCAAGTCAAGGATGACCTGTGGAAAAGAGTGGAAAGGGGGTGGACTTCTATGTACCCACCTTATTTAATAAACCCCAGTGACTCCCAATTATGTCCAGGATCAAATGCAAAATCCTCTGCTTGGCTTTTAAAGCGCTTCACAAACAGTTCCCTTCCTACCTTTGCATTCTTTTTATAACACCTCATATATTCTTCTTAGAATGCCCCATATAATCTGTGGTGCAGCAACATTGGCCTGTGCGGCGTTCCTCATATATGACGCAGTATCTCTAGATTGCAGGTGTTTTCACTGGCACTCCCCTTCCTCCCATGCCTAGAATTCTTTCCCTCCTCATCTCTGCCTTCTGGCTTCTCTAACTTTCTTCACTCCGAGCTACTACCTGGTCTTCTGTAAGAAACCTTTCCAATCCCTTTAAATGCTCATGTCTTATCTCCATTTTACCCTGGATATATCATGTTTGTAAGTAGATTTTCGTACATTGTCTCCCCAATTAGACTAAGAATGCCTTAAGAACAGAGAATTTCTTCTGGGGGTATTTCTTTGTGTTCTTAGAGCTTAGGATAGGTCCTAGCACAGAGTAGGTCCTTAATAAATGCATATTCAATTGAATTGACTCCTAATAAAGGCAGGGTCAAAAGATACTTTCTGCAGTAGAATTGGTGTGATTTCTTCTCCTGGCCCTTCTCCCCTCCTCTCCTGCTTGCCCAAAACACAACAGAAGTATGCTGGGCCTGCCTTCAGTACCCTAGTCAATAAACTAATTACTTCATCTGTAAAGGAATTTCATAAGGGACTATCTATATTTCAAGTGTGAACTTGTATCAGACCAAGTGTGAACTCATATGTAAGTCACTGGCTTGCCCCTCAGAACCCCAGAAGGCTGGCTAGTTTAGAAATGCTTTGAGCCTCTGGAATATGAATAGAAAGCCAGCCTAGGCCAAGAAAGGACTTCTCTCACAGGTAATAAATCCTCTACAAAACCCCACACTGGACCTACAGTCCTTGATGGATTCAGGGACTTCTTGGATCTGTCTTTTAATAATGGTGATGATGATGATGGTGATGATGATGATGATGATGATGATGATGGTAACCAGAAATTATTTAGCAATTCAAAGATATTATTTCATTTGACTCTTTTAATATACCTGTAAGGTAGGTGTTATATAATCTCTATTTTGCAGAACTGAAGCTGAGAAGACTATGTGACTTGCCTAGCTAGTAAGGGTTTGAGGTAGGATTCAAATTCAGATTCCCTTGACTCCAAGTCCAGGACTCTGCCTCTTCATCGTGCTACCTGTAGTTCTTGAGGCCCTCTTAGATCTGCCTGCAGACCTTGTGATATTTTGAATTACAGTATCCCTCTAAGTTTATGATTGATTTCTCTACTTCAGGGGTCAAAAAGTGAGATTAGCAGGGGGAGAATTTTTTCATTTCATAGAGATGAAGTTTCTAATGCAAATTAACACTGGGAGAAGCCACCAGTGACTTAGATTTAACCATAAAATGACCTCCAGACTTGACCTGAGGACAACTTTTAAAGGAAGGCATCCCTGGAGGAGAGAACTCTAGCTTTCTGAGAATCCCAGGGGGGAATCTGAAGAAACAGTGAAGAAGTGCCATTTTATACCTGTATAACCTCAGAGAAGTCACATAATCTCCCCAGGCCTCAGTGTACTCATCTGTAAAACAAGAGGGTTGATGTAGATGGCCTCTGAGGTGTCTTCCAATTCTAGATCTAGGACGCTAAGTTTAGATGCTAAGATCACTTTGCTTCAGGTCATCTCTGTCCTGGGGGGATAGAGGGAAGGGGTAGGGCAAGAGATATGGCCTCAAGATGAGAGTCCTGGGGTGACTGCCTTCGCTCTGGGTATGGATGTTATTGTTGTTCAGCAGTTTCTCAGTTGTGTCTGAGTCTTTGTGACCTCATTGGGGGTTTTCTTGGCAGAGATACTGGAATGGTTTGCCATTTCCTTTTACAATTCATTTTACAGATGAGGAAACTGAGGCAAACAACATTAATGGACTTGCCCAAGGTCACACAGCTAGTAAGTGTCTGAGGCTGGATTTGAATTCATGAATATTAATCTTCCTGACTCCAGGCCTGGCACTCTATCCATTGGGCCACCTAGCTGCCCCATAAATAAGGACAGAAGTCATGTAAACAACCTGAAGATTCTCCAGACCAAATGATTTTTATCTGTTACCTCCAATCCTGCTCCAGTCTCTAGCAGCTATCAGACCTCCTAGCATAGGGCACTGTGCAGTGAACATAATTAACTAATTAGTTAGAGAGACTTGTCCAAGGTGATAGTCAGCAGGAGATGAACCCTCTGAGTCCCTGACCAACCAGCTGTTTTCCATCTCTTAGGTCACGTTAAGACTTTGGCTTCTGTTCAGTGTTTGGAAATCTCTGACTCTTATGAAGAACTTTACTTTTAAAAATATACCCTTAGTACATTGTCTGAAAAAGGCAACACAGGCTTTGGTTGCTTTTTAGTCCAAACAAGACACCTGAGATCTTCCATATAGTATCCAACACCAAAGTAAAATAAGATAAATATGGTAAGGAAGAAAAATAAGCTTTGCTGTGGAAAAGTCTGGAAGGAAAAGAACTTGTGGATTGAACTGAGGGAAAACCCAGGCAGGATTGGTTTACCTCAGAAGGCAGGCAGGAATTTGTCGTGTGGTCTGTGGGGCCTACTCTGTTTTTTGACCTACTTGGAGGTGAGAGAAAGGTCAGCAATGGAATGTTGTCCCAAGAGTCTTAATGCAGGCATCATTGTGAGAATCTTCATTATCTACTTCCATAAACATAATAAGAATTAATTAAGCCAGTGAATGAGCCAGCTAGACATGGCATCAGGTAGACTTGACTTCAAAGCCCACCTCAGATATTTACTAGTTATGAGACCCTGGGAAAATTTTAATTTTAGCTTTTTAAAATTAATCTGTTTTCCTCATCTAAAAAATGGGGAAAATAATAGCATTTACCTCCCTGGGCTATTGCAAGGATAAAATCAGATAATATTTTAAAAGTATTTTGTAAACTTTAAGGTACTGCAGAAGTGCTAGGTAACATTGCTATCAGAACCGGTGAATCACCAAGCATTTAATAAGCATTTGGTATCTGCTAAGTGTTGGGGATACAAAAACAGGCAAAAATTGTTCTTCAAGGAACTCACATTCTCATGGGGAAGATGACATGTTTATAAAAGCCCCTATAGACTAGATATATAGAAAGTAGATGGAAGGTAACATTTGGTGCAGTGGATAGAATGCTGGGCCTGGAGTCAGGTAGACCTGAGTTCAAATCTGCCCTCAGGACACTAGCTATGTGACCCTGGGTAAATCACTTAACCCTGTTTGCCTCAGTTTCCTCATCTATAAAATGAGCTGGAGAAGGAAATGGCAAAACATTCCAGTATCTTTATGAGGAAAGCTCCAAATGGGGTCAAAGAGAGTCAGACACAATAAAAATGATGGTACAACAATAACAACATTGGAGGTGAAGCCATTGACATCTCTGGGGACCTGGAAAGGCCTATAGTATGGTGGCAGCATTTGAACTGAACTTTGAAGGAAAACAGGAATTCTAAGGTGTGGAGGCGAGGAGAGAGAGCATTCCAGGGAAGGGGAACAGGGAATACAAAGGTACAGCAGTGGGAAATGAATCATCATGTGCAATGAATAGCAAGTAGGAGAATACAGCTGGAGTATAGAATTTGTGGAAGGGAGTAAGTATAAGAAGACTAGGAAGGTAGGAGAATGGACAGGTGGTGAAGAGTTTTAAATGTCAAAGGATTTTATTTTATTTTGGTTTTGCTTTTTGGAGGGGGGAGGGCAGGACAATTGGGGTTAAGTGACTTGCCCAAGGTCACATGGTTAGTAAGTGTTATGTGTCTGAGGTCTGATTTGAACTCAGGTCCTCCTGACTCCAGGGCTGGTGCTCTGTTCACTGCACCACCTAGCTTTTCCATCAAAGGATTTTAAATTAAGTTCTCTCAATATGTCAGGCACTGTGCTAAAACATAAAAGAAAGAATAAAAACAGTCCCTGCCCTCAAAGAGTTATATTCTGTTCTTGTATAAATATAACACATGGTAGGGAGTGATGGTTGCCAAAGAAAGACCCCAATAAAGTGGTATAAGAATATTTGATGGAGCAGATAATACTTTTAGCAAGGGAAACTTCACCAAGGAGGAGGGCATCTGAGTTGAGCTTTAAAAGGGAGGGAAGGATTTTGGAAGGCTGAATTGAGGGAAGATTGAACTCAGGCCTTCATTTTGGAACACTTTACTCTAGCATGAAAACGAGACTCTAAACCTCAGGTGTAGAAATACCTCATAAAACTGATCAAAGATTGAATTTTACTGATATAAAGAAATTAAGTTTCAGAAACAGGTGAGCTCTGTTAATTGAGGTTATCAGGAAACAAGAACCAATTGATGATAACTTGACCCTCATATAAAGGCACCATTAATCTCAGGTCATTTTCAGGACATTGCAGCTATAGACATATAAATGTGAATCCTTTTCTTTTTTTTTTCTTTTTGGAGGGCAATTGGGGTTAAGTGACTTGCCCAAAGTCACATGAGTAGTAAGTGTGTCAAGTGTCTAAGGCCAGATTTGAACTCAGGTCCTTCTGACTGTAGGGCTGGTGTTCAATTCACTGCACCACCTAGCTGCCCCAAATCCTTTTCTTTTACACAAAAATGTAAAACTTTTTGATCTTTATTTTTTAACATTTAATTTTCTTCTTAATTATATGTAATCAAAAAATTTTAACTTTTTCAAAAAAAAAATCTTTGTTCCATATTCTCTTTCTCCTTTGAGAAGGCAAGCGGTTTGATATAGATTATACATTTGCGGGTATGCAAAACATTTCCATTATTAGCCATGCTGCAAAAGAAAATGCAGACCAAGATGGTAGCATAAAAGCAGGGACTTGCTTGAACTCTCCTCCAAATACAGGTAAAAAATTACTCTGAACAAATTCTAGAGCAGCAGAAACCACAAAAAGATACCCAAGACCACCTGGCAGGTCGACAGAAAAGGTCTGTTGCACCAAGCTGAGAAAGGAGCTCAGTCCAGCACAGGTCATATCAGCACAGATTAGGCCCCAGTAAACCCAGAGCAGGCCTCAGAGTATTGAATCACTGGAAGCTGTGGCAGTTTCCATATTTCTGAACCCACAAATGCCAAAGACAACGTTGAAAGTCAATAGGAAAGATATGTAGGACCTAGGTGAGAGCTCTCAACCCATAGGTGGTAAGGTGATTGAACATCAAGAAAAACAAGTGGGAGCTGAGTGGAAGGGGGAATATCATGGCGCTACTCGAAGTGTGCGTGGCTCCCTGGGAGCATCAGGCACAGCTCACGGGGAGTGGACACCGCCAAGATCCTGGGCACTACAACTTCTCCCTGCAGACCCCAGAATTGGCCGTCCCACGAGGACTGCAGCCTCCTGAGTTCCTTCGTTCCTTGGAGGGTGATGCTGCCCATCAAGTCCGAATTGAGATGGCCCATGGTACCACCACACTAGCTTTCAAGTTCCAGCACGGTATGGTTGTGGCAGTAGATTCCCGGGCCTCAGCTGGGAATTATATTGCCACTCTGCATGTGAACAAAGTAATTGAAATTAATCCTTACCTTCTGGGAACCATGTCAGGCTGTGCAGCTGACTGCCAATACTGGGAACGTCTTTTGGCCAAAGAGTGTCGGTTATACCACCTTCAGAATGGGGAGCGAATCTCTGTGTCTGCTGCTTCCAAACTGCTGTCCAACATGATGTGCCAGTACCGAGGCATGGGGCTGTCCATGGGCAGTATGATCTGTGGGGGGGACAAAAAGGGCCCTGGACTGTATTATGTGGATGATAATAGGACAAGACTCTCAGGGACTATGTTTTCCACAGGCAGTGGAAATAGTTATGCCTATGGAGTCCTGGAGAGTGGCTACCGACCTGACCTCAGCCCTGAGGAAGCTTATGACCTTGCCCGGCGGGCCATCGTCCATGCCACCCATCGAGATAACTACTCTGGGGGTTTTGTCAATATGTACCACATGAAGGAGGATGGCTGGGTGAAGGTAGAGAGCTCAGATGTCAGTAACCTATTCCATGAGTACCTGAAGACCCAGGGGTGACTATGGAGACTGCAGGATTGACCCCACTGGGAAGACTCAGGGAGTTGAGTCATTTGAGGCCCCAGAAATTGGAGAACAGGAGAACAGGAGAAGAAAGGACAGCAACCTGAGCCCAAGTGAGACAAAACAGACTTGAGGCACAATTCAATTTTCCTTTGATTTTCTAACTCAGTATTTTCTGTGCTCAGTGTTATAAAATAAAGTAAATCCTCAAAAAAGGAAAAAAAAAAGAAAAAAGAAAAACAAGTGAACAGCTTGGTAAATAAGATACAAAAAAATACTGAAGAAAATAATACCTTAAAACAAATAGACTAGACGAAATGGTAAAAGAGGTCCACAAAGCAGAATTAGTCATATGGAAAAGGAAATCCAAAAGCTCACTGAAGAAAATAATTCTTTCAAAATTGGAATGGAGCAAATGGATGATGATGGCTTTATGAGAAATCAAGAAATAATGAAACAAAACTAAAAGAATGAAAAAAAAAATAGAAGACAATGTGAAATATCTCACTGAGAAAACAACTGAGCTGGAAAATAGATCCAGAAGAGATAATTTAAAAATTATTGAACTACCCGAAATCCATGATCAAAAAAAGAGCTTAGACATCATCTTTCAATAAATTATCAAGGAAGACTGCCCTGATGTTTAGAACTGGAAGGTAAAATAGAAATTGAAAGAATCCACTGATCACCTCCTGATAGAGATCCCAAAAGGAAAACTCCCAGGAATATTATAGTCAAATTCCAGAGTTCCCAGGTCAATAAGAAAATATTGCAAGAAGCCAGAAAGAAACAAATTCAAGTATTATGGAACCACAATCAGGATAAAATAAGATTTAGCAACTTCTACATTAAGGAATTGAAAAGCTTGGAATATGATATTCCAGAGGTCAAAGGAGCTAGGATTAAAACCAAGAATAACCTACCCAGCAAAACAGTATAATCAATGAGGAGGAAAATTGATATTCAATAACATAGAGGAATTTAATGCATTCTTGAGAAAAGAAAAACCAAGAGCTAAAGAGAAAAATTGACTTTCAAATACAAGACTCAAGAGAAGCATGAAAAGGTAAACAGGAAAGAGAAATCATAAGGGACTTATTAAAATTGAACTGTTTACCTACAGGGAAAGGTGATATTTGTAACTCATGAGATCTTTCTCATAATTAGGGTAGTTGGAAGGAATATATATATATATATATATATATATATATATAGACAGAGGGCACAGGGTGAGTTGAATATGAAGGGATGCTTTTTACAAAACAAAATTAAGGGGTGAGAGAGGAATGTACTGGGAAAAGGAAAAAGGGAGAGGTAGAATAGGGTAAATTTTCTCACATAAATGAGGCAAGAAAAAGTTTTTACAGAGAAGGGGAAAGGGGGAGGTGAGAAGAAATGAGTGAACCTTACTCTTATCAGAATTAGCTTAAGTAGGGAATAAAATACACACTCAATTGGGTGTGGAAATCAATCTTACCCTACAGGAAAGTAAGGGGGAAGGAGATAAGAGAGGGGGAATGATAGAAGAAAGGGCAGATTGGGGAGGGGGTAATCAGAAGCAAACTTTTTTGAGAAGGGAAAGGGTGAAGTAAGAGAATAGACTAAACATAGTGGGGGGCAGGATAGGATGGAGGGAAATATAGTTAGTCTTTCACAACATGACTATCATGGAAGCATTTTGCATGAATATATATGTATAGCCTATATTGGATTGCTTGCCTTCTCAATGAGGGTGGTAGAGAGGAAGAAAGGGAGTTTTCAAAGTTTTAAAAAGAAATGTTAAAAATTGTTGTTTACATAGAACTGGGGAAAAATTAAATAGTAAATAGATATCAAAAACAAAATAAGAAAGAAAAAAATGCAGACAACAAAACAAAACCCATGAATGATAAAAAAGAGAAAAAATGTATGCTTCAATCTGCCATTCAGACTCCATCAGTTCTTTCTCTGGAGGCCCATAGCATTTTTCATCATGAGGCCTTTGGAATTGTCTTGAATCATTGAATTCCTAAGAAGACCTAAGTCATTCATAGTTGATCATCCTTAGATGTGTACAATGTTCTTCTGGTCCTGTTCACTTCACTTCCTTTTGACCAACTAACTGTATTCAAACAAGGATAGGGATAGAGATTGGACCTATGATTTTAATTAGTATAGGGAACTCCCTGGTGAAGAAACTCCCACTAACAGTGTTTTTCAGTACCTTCTCCACAACTTAAAGAGCTTCTTACCTAACTGAGAGGATAGTAATTTGTCCAGGGCCACACATCCTGTGCAATCCATAGGTGGGACTTGACCCCTGGACTTCCTGCCTTCAAGGCCAGCTCTCTATTTATTATGACACACCACTTCTTATTCTTCATTTATTCATTATGTTTATTTCCTACATTATTCTGCATTCTTACTGAATGGGCACTGCTTCACTCAAAGTGAGAACTTAAAAAGACCTTAGTTTAAAAGGGCAAACCGCAACTTTTAAGATTCTAATCATCTTGACTATTTTTATTTCTTTGAAAAAATAATATAACAAGTACTTTGGATTTCCAGCAAACTTTAATCCAATGATGTCTTTGGAAACATTATTTTGTACATCTTAAGACCATAATAATTGGCACTTAACGTAATATGCTTGAAGGTTTGCAAAGGACTTCTCATACATTTTCTCATTTAAGTCTCACAATAATCCCATGAGGTAGGTGGAACAGGTATTATTATCCCTATTTCACAGAAACTCAGAAAATTTACCGAGGTTACTGAGGGTCAGAGAGATTAAATGATTGGCCCACAGTTATACAGCTAAGGCGGGATTTGCTCTCAGGGATTCCTGATTGTAGTGCAGGGGATAGAGCCCTGGCATTGGAGCTCACATCTCATCTTTTTCACCTTCGTGTAAAATGAAGAATATAAAATAAAATATAAAATTAAAAAATGCCCAGGATTGTTAAAAGGCCCAAATGAAATAGTATAAGTAAAGAACTTTACATAAATAAATGCTAGCTATATTGTTTACTATCTAATACTCCCATTTCCCTGGATTCTATCACCACATGAGAATGAGAAGGAGTGAAGGGGATTATCATCTTTGGGATGGGAAAGCTAAGGCTTTGGATTGTGTGACTTATGGGTCAGTGAAGGAACAAGAATACACATTCATTGGTCTTCCCAATCTAGTGAGCTAGAGTCATAACCTGGGAGTGTGAAAAAAAAAATACAAAGAAAAAAAACTTCCCAGCAACATGGAGGATTTCCAGAGAATGCCATCAACCATGGTCACACTAAGGAGTATGGCCATAGAGTGGTTTAAGAATGGCCTTCCTGCAGAGAGACTTACTGCAGTCCGGTCAGGCCTGCACCTGTCTTAGCTCAGTACCTGGGCTTACTACAAAACATGCTGGATGCACACACAGCCTAAGATGTAATAAATATACTGAGCAGTTCTACAGTGGTTTACTTCTAACATCGACTCGTCATGGAACATTTGTCTGGCGGAGGGACAAATAGCTTGGATCAAAACACCATAGAACCTTTTGGACACTTCTCATCCCACTGCATTGAGTGGGTTGGGGCACTTTTTCTTTAAAAGGATTGTGGGCTAATGATGGTGGTCTCTCCACCCTAAGTGAAAGTAGCGGAAGGCAATTGGAGCTTCGTTCCAGGTGCCAATATGAGAAAGGAAGGGAGGGATGCCCTTTTGTTCAGGGGATGCTTTTCTATCTTCCTCCCCAAAGTTGCCACCATCCCTTTATCTTTTTGGAGGCCTCAGCTCAGTTTCTGTAGGCCTTTGTGGTAAATAGACTTCCCTTCATCCCCCCCATATTTCCTTCCCCCATATGAGTTTTCTTTTGCTTTCTTCCTGCCTTGTCCATGGTTAAATTTGCACTCTAGGTATTATCTTGCCTACTTTTGGCCTACTCACCACGAACAATTTTATCAACTTTCCTGGATCTTATTCTCTAATGTGGTTTGCCAAAAAGCTCAAGGCCCTCCCCATTGTCACATCTTTGGCAGCTAATAATTTTGTAGCAAATGTCAGTGCAGAAAACAGGCTTAACTTTGTCTCAGCAAGTCATAGACTGACAAGCTACAGTGGAGAATCCCTAATAGCCCCAGCAACAAAACATGACAAGATGCATATTACCGGAGACAATTATACACATCTCAGGGGCATTCATTAGACTCTCAGCTGCCTTTAATGACCCAAGAATTCACTTGCCCTTTTCCTTCCCACTGTAATCTCAAAGTAATGAAAATATTGAAGCATGTTATTGTAACTATAAAATTGCCATAGAAAGTCCCTTTTCTTTTCTTTAATAAAGGTTGATATATCTTTCCACTTGGAAAATGGTTCATTATGTTTCTCTTCAAAGGAAGTATAAAATTGAGGTAATAGAAATGGTCTGGCTGCTCCTGCCATGGGAGCTTAACCCCAAACTGTTAGGATATCAGTTGAGAATGGCCAAGTTTTTAATATCTGTTCTGGAGTCTGGGGTTATTTCTAGGTTTCTTCGGGGGAACATCTCTTAAGGCTTTTTTTCATTGAACTTAACCATTATTATGGTTATTGACGTCAGTGACCTCAAGAGGCAATGCTGGATTTGGGGGCAGAGGACCTGAGTTTGAATCCTGGCTTTGTTACTTATGACTTGAATGACATGGGATAAGTCCCCCTGACCTCTCTGGATTGCAGTTTCCAAATCTGTAGAATCAGGAGAAGGGACTCAATGACCTTTAAAGGTCCTTTCTAGCTTTAATTAGAAGCAGCTATATAGTACTAGAGATATTAAATGTGTCCTAATATGTTTATTAAAAGGGAGTATTTCAGATACAGTGGGTGATTTTCATTCCATGGCAAAATCTAAAGAAAATTATTTTGGATTACTTAATTTATATTACTCCTGTCTTGATGCCACTCTCATTTCCTTAAATGATTCAAAGTTGACTATAAGGCAATTAAGTGGCATAGTGGATAGAGTTCTGGGCCAACGGTCAGAAAGACTCATCTTCCTGAGTTTAAATCTGGCCTCACACACTTACTAGCTGTATGACCCTGGGCAAGTCACTTAACCCTGTTTGCCTCAGTTTCCTCATATGTAAAATGAGCTAGAGAAAGAAATGACAATCCAGTCCAGTATCTTTGCTAAGAAAATCTCAAATAGGGCCATAAAGAGTAGGCCACAACTGAAAAATGACCAAACAACAGCAAAAAATAAGATATAAACATGTGTCTTTATCTATGTGTTTCATTCAGCTCATTTTTGCAACTAGTGGGGGTGGAGTTCCCTGGGAGTGGAGGAAGTATATATCAACCTCTTTGATTTGAGCACTAATGCTGTCTGATGATGGATTTAATAGATACCAGCTTAGGTGATTCAGAGCTCCAATTACAAGCAAGGAAGTCATTACCATTTCCCAGGACCCAACAAATCATAAAGTCAGAAGACTGAAAGGCACCCTGTTCATTGTCATTCAGTAACCTGAGGCAGAAAAGGATGAGTTATCTGCACATGACAACATCTTAATAGGCCAGCGGGCCAGCACCTGAGTGGAACGGAACAATAGCCATAGATTTTGAATATCCCCTTTATCCTGGGTGCTTTCCTATGTACTGCTATGCACCCAGAAATCAGCACTCTTGGACTTGCTGAGGATAAATGTATATGTCATAATTTGGCATTGTGCTGTGAGAGTGGACCCAAGGTCCCAGTTGGTGATTCCTACTCCCTTTTGCCAGCTTCCTGGGGGTGCTTGCTTATTTTCTCTCATGGTAGGCAAAGAGATACTCACTGCTTTAAACCGTGGACAGAAACCTGCATGCTCTAAGGTAGCAGCTTTCAAACTTTGATCATGTACCCTGTAACTAAAAAGAAAATTGTGTATACTCCCCAATGTATATGCATTTACTTGTTTATAAATTATATTATATTCACAGATTATTGTATACATGATTTTATGCATTATAAAGCTTATACCACAATAAAATTTTAAAAGGATGAGATAAAGAAAAGAGATAGTGTTTGATTCTAGAGTTAATAGGGAGCCATTGGAGTTTATTGAGTATGAAAGTGACATGGTCATATCTACACTTTAGGAAAATCACTTTGGAAGCTATTTGGAGGATGGATTGGAGAGGGGAGAGACTTGAGAAAGGACACCAATTAGAAGGTGATTGAAAAAAGTCAAGTGATTAATAAATCCCTAAGCTAAGAGGAGAACCGAGGGAGAGCAATGTCATGACAACCCAGAGAGGAGAGAGCAAGTAGGAAGGGAGGGTGGGCAACAGTGTATAATGCTGCAGAGAGGTCAAGAAGGATGAAGACTGAAAAAAACCCAGGAGGTTTGGCAATTTGTAGATCACTGGCAACTTTGAAGGCAGCATTTTCAATTGAGTGAGGAATCAAAGATAAAGAAGAGGATGAAAACAGGAGGGACTGGAAGGATTGTGATTTCCTCTACATAAATAGAGAGTTTCAGAAAAGGGATAGGTTTCGGGGAGAAGGCAATGCTATTTTTTTTGGAGGGGGGAAGACAGGGCAATTGGGGTTAAGTGACTTGCCCAAGGTCACTCAGCTAGTAAGTGTGTTGAGTGTCTGAGGTTGGATTTGAACTCAGGTTCTCCTGACTCCAGGGCTGGTGCTCTATTCACTTCACCACCTACCTGCCCCAAGGGGAGAAGGTAATGGAATTGCAATCCAGTCATGTCTGATCATCCTGTACTGCTCACTCTTTTCCATCCCAAAATGAAAAGTATGTATGTGAGTGGAAGTGGGGAATGAGAGAGAAGAATCTTACTACTATGTTACTGCTTGAGCAGCCTGACATTGAAAAGATCTAGGGAACAGGGTGGGGGAATGCTTAAGCCTAGAGGGTGGAAATTTTCCTTGGTGCCTACTTAAGGTTCGTAGGTCTAGCTAGGTTCTAAATACCCCAGGGGCCTGTGCTGCTACAGCCATGGAAAGTCAGCTGTAGGAAGGGACAGAGTAGGGAACTAATGAAGAATCATGGTGGACAAGCCCGATGTTTCCTATGGGGGAAAGGGTAGTATGTGACGCCCATCTTCTCACCATCTGATTCTTTTCTCTTGAGGTTAAGCCACAGGCCCCTTGGGTTCATTCTTCACCACCTTTTGGAGACAATTACATATATTTATTTGGATATGTGAATACAATAGTACATGTACACAATATATATGCATACAGATACATGCACATAGTATATGTATGTGTCTTAATGACAAATATGATCATGAGTGTAGATGGTTTGGGCACCTCATAAATGCAAAATATTGTTTTGAGCTTCTAATTGAAAAAGACACCATCAAGGGCACATATCATTGCAAGAGGAGATAGGCTTATAAAGTTGTGTTTGTCCTTCATTCTCAAAGAGGACCATGGCATCAGGGAAATGATGACATGACTTGCAGTTGACTTGGATTTGAGTGAGGGAGGGCTGTGCAGGGTCACCAGCCTCACTTACTCCTCCAGAGCCAACTGGGTCCAGTGCCCAGATATTCATCAGGATGACTGGAGATGACCCAGGATGCAATGGGAGACCCTGGTCTTTTGAGGCTAAGGCCTTTGCAGGTACTCACTTGGAGTGAATTAAGGCCCAATCAGTGAATAGACCTCTTTAAGAAGTGAGTGAAGGGATGGCCCCTTTAATTACAAAAAAAAAAAAAATCAAGCTGGGAGGGGAAGACCCTCAGGGTTGCTGTTCCAAAGAGAAACAGTTACCACTGACTTTCACTCTAAGCCTGGAGGACCCAAAATACAACCATTAAGTGTAGCTTGGGCAGGGACCTATTGTGGTCCAATATATGAGCCTCAGAGTAAACTGGATTTAAGGTTTTGTGAAAGAAGAAGGAAGGAAGGAATCTAGCCAGTAAACTCCAAGTTAAGTGGGAAGCTTCTGGCCAGCAAATTTTAGCTTTCTTTGGAGAGGAGAGGGAAAGGGGAAAGAGGAGAGGGGGGAAATGAGAAGAGATTCCTACAAAATAACCAAAAGCAAGAACTAAGAGACGGACTATTGGCCCCCCATTCTACCTGGCACCGTCCCTAATAAAGGTCCTGCACTGAAGGCTGAGCGCTCTGAACGGTTGCTATTGCCTCTCCAATTGGCGACCCCATTACAGGTCTAGTACTCGGGACTGAGGTATTCTTGCTAACGACACCTACCATAGTGTGAGGTTTCAAGCTTCCAGGTGTTTGCTATTGTGTTTCTGCTTGCTGGTTTGTTCTCTTGGCCTCACTGAGGTCTGAGGGCTCTGTGCTCGCGTTCCATGATGAAGGCCAAGGGCTTTTGGGGAGGGGGCACAAATAGCTGTGTACTCATTACACCTTTTGTTGAAGGTCTAAGAGCTCTGAACTGAAGGCTGGGAATGCTATCCTTAGGGCCTAGGGCTCTGCATGCTTATGACCACCCCTTACTTTCCACCCTGACTGGATTTCTTCGATGAATGCTCCATGAAATAGTAGCTTCCAAAAGCTTCAGAATTGAGAGAGGTTTGGAATGAAAAACTTGGGGGTTTGCTTTTCATCAGCCACCTCCAAAAGAGTTACCCCTGAGCAGAGATTTCATCAGAGACATCCAACCCTCAGTAAGGAAAAGTTCAGAAGTTTAAACTTTAAGTCAACCGGGAGAGATAGTAGAGAGACTGGTGAAATGAACAAGCAAAGGGAAACTTTTGATAAAATGTAGAAAATACTGGGGACAAAGAGAATCCCAGGATTACATAAAAACAAAAACAACAGAAGAAAAGAATAATTACATATCTGTAAACTTTCATGAAGTGGCTCCTATCTACCTCGTACTGTGTTCAACACTGGAGAAGAAAAGTAAAAGATGCTCCCTGACCTCAAGAAGCTTACAGTCTCATGGGAGTTGATACAAAAGAGAGCAGAAAAGTGAAGGGTAGTGCGAAGGTACCTGGCACAGGGTCATGATGGAGAAATACTGTTGAAATTATCTGAAAAGAGAAAATAAACAGTAGGTTACCATTAAGTCAGGTCAATTGATACCTCAGTAATTAGTGACAAAGGAGTAATTTACAGAGCTTTTTTTTTTTTTTTGCTTTTTGGAGGGCAATTGGAGTTAAGTGACTTGCCCAAGGTCACATGGCTAGTTATTGTGTTAAGTGTCTGAGGCCGGATCCGAACCCAGGTTCTCCTGACTCCAGGGCCAGTGCTCTATTCACTGTACCACCTAGCCGCCCCTACAGAGTTTATTTTTATAAAAGAAAAGAAAAATAAAAAAATATGAAGTTAGATTTGAATATAATTCAGTTGGACAAGATTTGAGTCATCCTACTCGTTTGCCTCTCCCAGGCTTTCTTAACCCAAATTTGTACCGCTGGCAACATCTACTCATCAAAGAGAGATTGCCCCAGAAGTCCTTGCCCTACAGGTGGGGCCTTTTGTCGCCAGAAAGCTCACTTCAAGGGGAACTTGTGGTATGCAGTTAGTAAACAGCACCCTCCTCCCCATTTCCCAGCTGCCAAGATTACATTACTCAATTTAGACTTAACCTCTAGCTCAAGAAAAAAAAAGGAACTTATCCACTACGAATCCAAAGAAAAACTTAGGCCTTAGGCAACCCCTCACTTTCTTTAACTGCCAGAAAGGGGAATCCATTAAAAAGGGTCTTATGATTCTATGATTATTTTTATTCCTAGAAAGATATATGTCATTCTCTAAATTATCTGCTATTAAATGGTAAAGTCTTATCAACCTATCTATACACTAAATCTATAGATAATCTAAACTTAAGAAAATGTCTGTATTAGTTTGGCTTAGTGTTAGGACTAGCTTTTCCTAAAGAAGGGAGCTTAATCCTACAATCTGATTTAAAGGATATTCCTTTTCAGTAGAGAGGGAAGTTGGGTGGGAAATGAAGAGATGGCAGGCCTTCTTGGAGAGTCTGGGAGGCACTGTCCACCCTCTAAGCAGAGGCAGGGAGAGGCCCAGGACAGTAGGTATAGAAGAAGTATGATTTTGAGGAGTGAGGTGAAATTGCACGATGAAGACTTTCCTGAAGGGTAATGGAGAAGTCTAGAAGAGAATAGCAAATGGATTGACCAAGAGAACATTGAGAGGGGTTGGAAACCCTTACATAAGGATTGAAAGAAGAGATTGTGAATGAAAGTAAAGATCTTGATGCAAAATTCCAAAGAATAAAAACTTTAGAACAAAAGTAGGAGATACATCAAAGGGGAAAAAGTGATCGAAACAGGATTTTAAACTTCAGTGGTACCCCTTGTTCAATAAACTCTACACATAAGCCCATCCCTTCTGCAATCAAATATAAAAATGCTCTGTTTGGCTTTTAAAGCTCGTCATAACCTAATCCCTCCCTGCCTTTCCATTCTCACAATTTACTCCCCTCCACACGCTTGCCAGTCCAGCAGCACTTGTTTCCTTGCCCTTCCTTGTACACGACGCTCCATCTCTCCACTCCAGGTATTTTGTCTTCTTGCTTATAATCTCCATCTCTTGTCTTCCTTGGATTCCTTCACAGTCTTAGCTGAAGTCCCGACATCTTTCCTGCCCTCCTTAATCTTAGTGCCTTCCCTCTGAGACTATCTCCAATTTGACCTGTCTGTGTAGAATTTGCTTGTGTTGCTTCTCCAATTAGACTGTGAGCTCCTTGAGTGAATGGACTGCCTTTTACCTTTATTTGTATCCCTAGCTCTCAGCACAGTGTCTAGTATACAGCAGTTGCTTAACAAATCCTCTGCTGTTGGTGTCCATCATAGAACTGGATGTTAGGTAGCATTGAGTATATTTTTATTGATACTCCTTGCTTTATTCTCTTTTTACACTCTTCCCTTCCATTCTCTCCTATGGTAATTAAAAAATGTTCCGTCTGACCTAACTGGTTATCAGAGTGAACTGAACCTAGGATAATTATAGAAGGTAATAGACCTGCTGTATTTTGTCCTGGTCAGATCACATTTAGGATATTTTGTTCAATTTGGTGTATTATGTTTTAGGGAGGACATTAATAGGCTAGAGAGTATCCAGAGAAGGTCAGCCAGGATGATAAAGGGACTCATTCATCCAGATGACAAATGGTGGAAGAAAATGCGGTTATTTTGCTTGAGAAGACAGAATGACAGCTGTCTTCAAGCATTCGAACAATTGTCACATGGAAGAAGGATTAGATGCATTCTGTTAGTTCTCAAAAGAGAGAAATAGGGACAATTGTTAGAAGTTAAAAAGATACCAATTTAGGCTTGAAAATTTAACAATTAGAACTCTCCCAAAGTGAAATCTCTCTCTGGCTCAGAGGTTTCCCATCATGGGAAGTCATCAAGCAAAGACTCAGAATGTTTTGGGGAATGTCTCAGAGAGGGTTTTTTTTTTCAGATATGATTTGGAATAAATGACCACTGAGATCCCATCTGACTCCAATTCTGTGATTTTATGAAGGTCACACGAAGGCTCACCATTGCTTCTGCAGAAAAGAAAAAGATGAACACAGACCATCCAAGCCCATTATCTGGCCCCATCCATCCTTAATCTAATAGAAAAACAGCAGATGGCAAATGGGCTCTTTTAATCCAAATCCTGAGCAGGCAGCCACACCACCTGATAAGCTTGATCCAGTAAGGAACATCTGAGCAGTTACCAGACTTTCTTTCTACCTCCATGACATCATCTGCTTACACCCCCTTATCTCCATACACATGGCTGCTGTTTCAGACCCTCATCAAGTTTCTCCTGCACTTTTTCAGTAACCTCCTAATTGGCCTCCTCTCTTTAGAATTCATCCTCCACCCACTACCAAAGTGATTTTCCTAGAGTATAAGCCTGACCAAGTCACTCTTCCTCCATTCCCCTTAACACACCCCTCAGTAAACTTCAGTAGTTCCTTATTATCTCCAGGATTAGATAGAAACTCCTTTGTTTGACATTTAAAATTCTTCCAAATCTAGCTACATCCAGCCTTTCTGGCCTTCTCATACGTCGTACCCCTCCACTACCCTCCACAGATCAGCTGCCCTGGACTGTTTGCTATTCCTCACACATGACGAATTCCATCTCTCCACACCATGAGGAAGCCCTGGTTACCTGCTGTGCCTAGAACACTCTCCATCCTCATTTCCATCTTTTGAAATTCTACTCAATTTAACTGATTCCTTCTGCAGAAGTCCTCCCAGCTGTTAGTCTCTTCCCCTTTAAAGTTACCTTGTAAGAGTTTTTATTTATTATTATTATTTTTAATGAAGAGGAGGATGTGAAAAAGAGAGGGGCATCAGGAGAAGGAATTCCCCTAAATGAGAAGAGAACAGAAAAAAGGCCAGTAGGAATCATAGACAACGGCTTTGAAAGTTACAGCTTGTGGCCAATATGGAAATATGTTTTTACATGACTTTACACGTATAATTATTATCATATTGGTTGCCTTCTCAATGGGTGGAGGCCCTAGAAGAAGGGAGAAAATTTAGAACTCAAAATTTAAAAAAAAGAATGTTAAAAAATAACAAATAAGCATTTTTCTTAAAAAAAGAAAGTGAGAGAGAAAATTACACGTTGATTTTATTTGTTGTTGCTAAATCATTTTTTCAGTTGTATCTGACTCCCTGTGACCCTATTTGGGGTTTTCTCGACAGAGATACTGGAGTGGTTTGCTATTTCCTGTTCCAGTTCATGTTGCAGATGAGGACATTGAAGGAACTGAGGTTAAGTGACTTGCCCAGGGTCACACAACTAGTAAGTGTCTAAAGCCAGATTTGAAGATGAGTCTTACTGACTCCAGGCCTAGCATTCTACCTACTGCACAACATAGCTAGATTTTATTACAGAATTATTTCTTTTGGAGGGGGGAAGGTAGGGCAGTTGGGGATAAGTGACTTGCCCAATGTCACATGGCTAGGTTGTGTGTGTGTGTGTGTGTGTGTGTGTGTGTGTGTGTGTGTGTGTTAAGTGTCTGACACCGGATTTGAACTCAGGTCCTCCGGACTCCAGGGCCAGCACTCTATTTACTGTGCCACCTAGCTGCCCATGTATACATATTTCTTTAAAAGAAAAACAAGATTTCCATAACAGAGATTTGTAGTTCCATGTTTAATCTTCTGTTGTTCTATAATGTGGACAGAAAGGCCAATTTTTTATTTAGCGAGGAATTTTTCAAAAGAGAAAAAGTCCACAAAATTATCTGTTTCTCCTTTGTTTGTGTTTTGTATATTCCTAGATGTTTCCCATGCCTGGGATGCTCTCCCTTCTCACTTCTAGCTCCTGACTTTCCTTGTCTCTTTTATAACTCAGCTCAAATCTCAGCTTCTGTAAGAGGAATGTATCCCTTCTCCTAGTGCCTTTCCTTAGAAATTACCTTCTATTCCCACGATAAATATCCTGTATAAACATAATCATTTACATGTTGTCTCTCACGTTAGAGCATAAGCTCCTAGAGGACAGGAACCATTTCTTTTTTGCCTTTTTTATATCTCTAGTCCATAATACAGTGCCTGATACATATGTAAGCACTTAATCAGTGTTTCTTGACTGATTTATGGGGTGTATAACAGTTCATTAGAATGTAAGTTCCCTGAAGGCAGGGAATTTCTTTTTCTTTTCTGCTATATTTTCCCAGTTCTTGGTGCATAGTAAGAATGAAACTTTACTGAAAGGGACTTTTAAGTCCTTCTAGGGCCAATTAGATCTTCCCATTATTAGATCATTGCAGCCCCAAACTTTATAAATCAGAAACTGTCTGTAAATATACCTCTCCCCCTCCCCAACACCTATGCCTCTTGAATAGAGAAAGGAAGAAAAGCTATTATGGTGAGCACGCTGCCTTTGACACTGGCATCTTCACAGAGGCTCCAGCTAGGGCTTAATGAGAAGCCTCCCTCCTGGAGCTCGAGTTCAATTTGATGCCTATTACCATTTTGCAAGCAGCAAACTTATGTATTCTCTCCTCCCAGCTCTCCATTCCTTGCACAGTGACAGTAATAATAAGGACTGCAGGTCTTTTGGAGTGAAAGATAGCCTTACCCGTTACCCTGAGTTTCCATTTCAAGGCAAAGTCCAGTTTTACTTACTGCCCCAATGCCCTTGGGCCAAGCTTTTAGAGTTCATGAGTAGAAGATTGAATGCATTTATTAAAAGTCTTTTAACACTGAGACTCATATGGTCAATTAACACTCCTTTGGGGGTTGACTTTTGATTTGGAAAGCTCAGTGGAGAACGCTCTCACATATATGTGTCTGCTCTTGGAATTTATTGAATTGTGCTCAGCATTGTTCTTGTAGATGTCTTTTTGGGTCCTTAATGGTTGCTATTTCACTACACCTCATGCTTTTGCAAACACACCTGAGAATTCAAATGCAAAACACAAGGAATATAAAATAATAACAATAGTAACTAGCATTTATAGGTTGGTTTAGGTTTACAAAGCTCTTAGCAAATATCTCATTTGTTTCTTACAACAACCTTGGGGGTTGGTGCTATTATTATCCCTATTTTACAGATGAGGAAACTGAGACAGACAGAGATTAAGTGACTTGCCCAGGATCACACAGCCAGTGTGTCTGTAGGATTGATGATGTTGAGCTCTGGCTTTCAATTTGATCCTATTTTTTTTTTGTACAGACTCATAGTCTGAGGTCAGATTTGAACTCAGGTCTTCCCAACTCCGAGGTCAACATTTTATCTACTGCACCACTTAGAAATAAGAGAGCAAAGAGAAAAAAATATATAAAAAGCTCAAAATGCATATTTTTTTCTTCAGGTTTATATTTAGTGAAAGAAAGGAAATCAAATACCCCTCACATACCAGCAGACTGTAGCTGAATCTCTCTCTTTTTTGTCAGTTATTCTTCCTATTTCTTTAAATGGCCCAACAGCTAAATTTTCAGTGGGACTTTCATTAGTGCAGATGATGTGACCTTGAAGTCAAACAACATTAAACTGATAACTTGAATGATCATTCTGGTTGTTGTGCCCCTGTTGACTGTAGACTAGGTTGGCCTCATTCCTTGGGACGTAGTTCTGACCAACCCACTATAAAAACCAGGGACAACACTCAAAATAAAAAGAAAGCATGGGCAAGGGATTCAATTCATGAAGGGTCTGATTTAGGGTTTTCTGTGGGACTTTGTACTAAGGGACTCTAGAAATAGCTATGAGGCACATAAAAGAGAAACTGATGAGGAAGGTGGGGTGGGGGAGAACCTCCACCTGGGGCTAAGAAATCTTGAACTGTGGCAATGTCCTCAGTTGCCCCATGTGGTTATGACCCCCCAAAATGATGTAGGAATAAGTGAGCTAAAAAGACTTGGATTTTTAAAAATAGTATTTAATTTTTTCCTCATTATGTGTAAAGACAAATTTTACCATTTGTTTCTATTTGTTTTTCTTTTTTTTTGGTGGGGGGGAGGCAAGGCAATTGGGGTTAAGTGACTTGCCCAAGGTCACACAGCTTTGAACTCAGGTCCTCCTGACTCCAGGGCTGGTGCTTTATTCACTGTGCCACCTAGCAGCCCCTACCATTCATTTTAAAAGAATTTTGAGTCTCAAATTTTCTCCTTCCCTTCCTCCCTCCCTCCCTAAGATGGAGGCAATTTGATATAGGTCATATATGTGCAATCATGTAAAACATACATAAAACAACATGTTAATGATGTGAGAGAAGAAACCAAAAGGAAAAAGACGAAAAAATAAAGTGAAAATAAAAATAAAGTGAAAAGGATTTAAAAAAAATCAAAGGGGTGGCTAGGTGGTTCAGTGAATAGAGCACCAGCCCTGGAGTCAGGAGGATGTGAGTTCAAATCCAGCCTCAGACACTTAACACAAAAACTAGCAGTGTGACCTTGGGCAAGTCACTTAACCCCAATTGCCCTGCTCTCTCCCCTCCAAAAAGCAAGGAAAACAAACAAAGAAACAAAAAAAAACCAAATCAAAACTGTGACAGTATTTCTTTTTGAAAAATTACATTTTTGACTTAATTCTTTTATTCCAGCCCCAGCAAGAGAGGAGCCTTTGGAACTAAGAAGCAGCATCATCAAAAATCACTCTGACACAAACTGGATTAGATACAACCATGTTGTCTTTGGGAGTCTGGCTTTTGACTGATTTTGAATTTTAATAAGATTGTCAGTTGAGAGACAGAAGGAACCTTCAAGGTCATCTAGTATATAAATTCCCTGAAAGCAAGGACCATTTCCTTTTTGTCTTTGTATCCCCTGGGACCTCGGATTATACCTGCACCTAACAGGTACTTAAATGTTTCTTGTGCCACTGATATTTCAATCACCCCATTTTACAGATGATAAGACTGAGGCCCATAAAAATCAAGTGCCATCATCACTCAAGTTGTGAGCTGGCACACCCAGGATCTGAACCCAAGTTCTCAGACTCAAGCTAAATAGCCTTTGGATAAAATGCTGACCTGTCAGTCAGGAAGACCTGTTCAAATCCTGCCTCCCAGACTTGGTAGTTGGGTGATCCTGGACCAGACCTTCAACATCTCTGAACTTCAATATCCTAATTGTAAAATGGGGGTAAGAATAGCATCTCCTTCACAAGGAGCAAATGAGTTCATAATTGTAAAGTGTCTTGTAAACCTTAAAGCCTGTATAAGTGTTATGTGGGGCAGTTAACTGGCACAGTGGATAGAGTGCTGGATCTGAAGACAGGAAGATTCTTTTTCAGAGTTCAAATCTGACCCCAGATACTTACTAGCTGTGTGACCCCGGGCAAGTCATTTCACCCTGTTTGCCTCAGTTCCCTCATCTGTGAAAGAAGCTGGAGAAGGAAATGACAAACCATACCTGTCTGCATTCTTAAGAAAACTCCAAAATGGGGTCATGAAGTTGTACTTGACTGAACAATAACAAATGTGTAAACATGTAATAGTGTAAAATAATATGTAAATATGTAAAGTGCTTTGCAAATTTCTTTATAAATGTTTGTGAAATGTTTTATGAATAGAAGCTGTTATTATAGACCACTTAGCAGCAGAAACCTTGAACAATAAGACTATGCCTACTTGAAAATAGACTTTGCCCTTTGATGGGTTGTATATACTGAAAGTGTCAGAAAAGCACAGTGAGAGACTCTCTTTGCACCTAAGTGGCCCTTCACCCTGGGCACAGCAGTGTGCTCTAAGGATAATAGCCTTAAAAGAATTTCAGGCAACTCCTCACATTAAAACAAAAAGGTTATATCAAGTCCCATAGCCAAGTGGACCACAGTGGGGAATGACTTTTTCCTTCTTGTGTGTTCAACTGATGCCTATTTTCTTTCCGACTAGATTTATTTATTTGATTGGTTCATTCATTCAAAAAATATTTATGGAAGCTTAAGATGTCCCAGTCTTTCCATGTCTAGTCTTTGTTTTGTCCCACTATAGACAGGCTATGGCAAGATGGACCAACTCGGCCTAGTCTGCTTGTCCATCATTATTACATAGACCCAGCTTTGGTCTCAAACTTATTCTGTTGAATTTGGTAGCTCCAGAATTTGAAGATCTACGTGCCACCACCGAAATGGGCACCTTCAGCCACACTGCTTGGACTGGCAATGAGATGAAAAGGCATCCTAAGAGCAAAATGAATCAGTACTCAGTGACAAGTCCTGGAGATCCAAGCCTTTCCCTTCCTTTCTCGACAGTTCCCAAACTTCTCATAAAGAAATTCATAACTTGAAATCATTCTCCCACTCATTTTATATCACTGGCACTATCTGGAGTCTAAAAAAAGTTCCACTTTGCTCATTGGCAGTATCAAACAGGCTTTTTTTTTTGTAAAAAAAAATGTACACTTGTGCATTTATCCTCAGACATTACTTGGCTTCAATTCACAGTCAAATCAACCATTCTTGCTGCTTTCTCCCCTTTTGTAAAAAGAAAACACCAAAGAAAACCACCTGCCAATCACTTCCTTCCATGCAGGAGCTGCTTTTGAAAAAGTAAATAAAGCAACAAGGAATGAGGAGGCTTACTGTGTTGATTTTGGAAAGAAAATGTGATAGTGGGCTCAGGACATGTTATTTAACTCTGAAGATGGATGGAAGTCAACCATGTAAATCAGAATGTGTCTGCATAGCCAGACCCAATCAGGAAATAGTAGAGCTAAGCAAAACCAAATTTAGCAAGCTCTGTCTTTCTTCTTAAAAGCAGTGCACCTTTATTTTTTTTTTTAGGTTTCTCTTAGGAATGTATTTCTGTCGGAGATCTTTCAGCACATTCATCAAAATATAGTTTTTGGGTTTCCTTAGGAAGTGTCTACACCAACTGTCTATACCTGACAACTAGATTAAACCAGAACCCAAAGTCCCAGTGGTTTTGGCCCGCCCCCTGAATACAAAGGGGTTTTCTTATGGATTGGGATTTTTATTATTTAAAATCAAGAGTGCCATTGTGGCCTTTTCCTAGGGCTCTTTGGGTCATACTAATTTTATTGGTAAAAAAAAAAAATAGGATTAAATTGAAAGCCAGAGCTCAAAGTCATCAACAAGCATTTATCAGACATTGTGCTAAGAATGGAGAATACAAAGGAAGGCAAAAACAGTCCCTGCCCTCAAGGAGGTCATAATTTGAGGGACAACATGCAAACAACTGGACAAACAAGCCACACTAATGGTAAATTGGGGATAATTCAAAGGAAAGATATTAGAATTAAGGAGAACTGGGAGAGGCTTCCTGTAGAAGGTGGGATATTATACCTGAATGGGACCTTTAAATGTTATCTATTCACATCTCTCATTTTACAGATGAAAGTGAAGGCCCAAGAGGTAAAATAATTTGCACTTGGGTAATGTAGTGAAAGGGGCAGCTAGGTGATGCAATGGATAGAGCACTAGGCTTAAAATCAGGAAGACCATGAGTTCATGAGTTCAAATCTGGCTTCAGACACTTATTAGTGACTCTTCATTGTCACTTAACCCTTTTTGCCTCCATTTTCTCATCTGTAAAATGAACTAGGGAAGCAAATGGCAAACCACTCCAGTATCTTTGCCAAGAAAACCTCACATGGCATCCTAGAGAATCAGACATGATTGAACAGTAGAAATGACAAGTGACAAGAAGGATTTGAATCCTTGTTCCCTGACTTCAAATCCAATACAGTTTTCACTTTAGCAAACTTTTTGTCTTCTGATTTGATCGACTATTAAAATTTTTGAAGAGTCATGAAAATAACCTTTGCCAGTATGGTCTGGGTTCAAACACTGCCCCAGACACCTCCTATCTGCATGACCCTGGGCAAGGCACTTAATCTCTCTGGTCCTCAGTTTCCTCATCTGTAAACTGGAAGGTTCTTGAAAGGATCATAGTGTCTTATACTTAACATTGGCAGGTAGCATAAAAGTCATATAATGCAACCTTCTCATTTTACAGATGGATTGAGGAGATGAAGCATTTTGCCCAAGGTAAGAGATAGTAAGTGGTAGAGCTCGAATTTGAAGCAGGTCTTTTGTCTCCAAATCCAGCATCCTTTCCCCTATATTAGAAATTAAATGAGATAATGCATGTAGAATGCTCCTCAAACCTTATAGTATTGTGTAAATGAAAGCTTCTTATTTTTCCTTACAGAGTTACATTGGGTGGGCCACATTGGGTAGGCACCTAGACCCAATCTACCTTTACAGAACTGATTTGGGCTAATTCACCTAACAGATTAATTTATTGTTGGCTTGGTAATCAACATGCAGGCAATCATTTGGCATCAGAGCAGAGGAGTAAAAACAATTCTGCTGACAAGTTGAATTAACTGGTTACTACAGGACATCTATTTCCACTTTATTAAAAAAATCAAATTAACTTGAATTTCATGAATCAGAAACCATTGGATTTAGATCTAATGCAACTTCTGAGCTAATCCAATCTAACTCTCATTTTATTAATGAGGCTACTGAGGACTAGACTGTTAAAGTTGTTTCCTATTGGTATAGAGAACCCTCAGGTAAGGTATACCTGGAGTCTTGGAGAGCTGTCCAGAGCACTGAAAAACTTAGGGGATTACTGAGGGGTCATTTAACCAGTATGTGTCAACCAGAATGTTGTTCATTTTTGAAGAGGACTGATGACATCATAAGACGATGTCTTGACTTGCATGTGAATTGGATGAAAGTGAGGCTAAGTTGTGCAGTCACCAGCTTCACCCTCTTTTCTAGAGTTATTGGAGGTTAGTATTCCTAACTTCTAGAACAATTCTCTACCCATTGTACCACACTGTCTTAAGGCAGACAATTATGGGGGACTGGTATCTCACAAATGAAGGAACCATGGTTTGGAGAGTAACTTCTCCATTATCATACAGCTAATAAATGTCAGAGATGAGGTTTTAATCCTGGTCATCCCAACTCTAGGCCCAATATCCACTGCCATGTCAATGTTTTGTGTCACCAAGAGGTCTGGCTTTATGAATAGTATGAGTTCAGGGCAGGCCTTGGGTGAAAACTGGTAAGCAAAATTTTTCATTGGCACGTGGCCCTGTCTCTCCTTTCTGCATACTTCCTCACATCTTTAAGCACACCTATGTCAGGCACCCAGTTATCCACTATTATCAATTTAGTAACGCCTCTGTGCCTTTAGAAGGGTTATCCCCACATGCCTGGAATTCTATTATTCCTCATCTCTGCTTGTTAGAATACCTGGCTTCCTCAGAGCTTAGATCTTTAAGAGGTCTTTCCTGATGTCTTCAGTTGTTAACACCTGCTTCTACTCAATCATTGAAAAATAGATTTTATTTATGTCTTTCATTGCATTTACTTACATTTCCTCCTATACCCTTCCCACTACCTTCTCCCAGAGAGCTATTTTTTAAATTAAGAAGTTTTTTTAAAAAGAGAAAGAGAAAAAATATTCAGCAAAACCAACAGACACATCAATAGGTCTGATGTCATCAGCAATATTCTATACGGATGTATCCCTGTTTCTGAAAAGGAATGGAAAAAAGAATATTTTCCCGTATCGTCTTTGGAGCCAAGCTTGGTCATTGTAATTTGCAAACTTTCAAATTAATTGTTCTGTTGTTGTGGATGTTTTCCATATACATTATAGCTATTGTGTATATTGTTTTTCTGGATCTACTTATTTCATTTTACATAAGCTCATAGGAGTTTTCCCATGTGTCTCTGTATTATATTTGTTTCTTACACCATAATCATATTCTATTACATTCACACAACACAAGCTGTTTTATCAGTTTCATTTTATTGGGCATTTACTTCATTTCTAGTTCTTTGCTACTACAAAAAGTATATTTTTGTTATATGTGAAGAATTTCGTTTATCACTGATCTTTGGGTGTTGTATGCCTAGAAGTGGAGTCCCTGGGTCAAAGTGTTTGAACATAGCATCATTTGATTTGCACAATTCCAAATTGCTATACAGCCATTTCCTATACCAATTGACAGATCTACCAACAATGCATTAGTGTTTCTATCTTTCCACAGTCCTTCCAACACTGATTATTCCCATCTTTTTGTCATCTTTATCAATTTGCTGGGGATGAAGTGAAACTTCAGTCTTGTTTTGGTTTGTACTTCACATATCATTAGTGATTGGAAGCATTGGATTTTTTTTTTTACTTCATAATTTACAGTATTCCGGCTCCCCAATTCCTTTGAATATATTTAATTTACTTACTTATATGTAAACACATTATATCCCTCCAGTGGAAGGAAAGTCCTTGAGGACGAGGATCAGATTGTTTTGGTATTTATATCTCCTGTGTGTAGCACAGTGCTTGACATACAGGATATTGGTCCTGGACCTGTGTGATATCATTGGTATAGGGAATTCCCAGGAAACTCTGTCTTGCAATGCAGGTAGGCAACTTCCCTGAAATTCATAGTCTTAGAGAATAGTCCGAGTGCTGAGGGTAAGTAGTCTGCCCAGGGACTACACTGTCAGTCTATGTCAGAGGCAATATTTGAATATTAGAATATCTTCCTTGCTTTGAGGCCAACTCTTTATCCATTATAATTAGCTGCTTCTTAGAATAGGTATTGAATAAATGCTTATTGACTGATAATTGTATAAAATAATTTTCTCAAAACAACAATCAGTGAGCAAGGCTCTTTAGGAATAGGACAAACACTTGGGACTTTGGATAAGGGGAAGCACTAAACTAAATAAAAGAGAGGTTCTGAAAGGAAGTTTGGGTATGGAAAGGCACCAGAGTCTATCTTACTGGCTTCCTATTTTTTTCCTAAGGGCAATAAGGTGGCACAGCGAATAGAGTGTGAGGAGCACCTGAATTTCAATCTGGCCTCAGACACTTCCTAGCTGGGTGACTTTGGGCAAGTCACTTAGCCCTGTTTGCCTCAATTTCCTCATCTGTAAAATGAGCTGCTGAAGGAAATGGCAAATCACTCCAATATCTTTGCCAAGAAAAAACCACATGGGGTCATGAAAAGTCAGACAGAGCTAATCTACAAAACTATAATTTTTTGTAAGGATTGACTCTGAAAGGTCCAAGATTAAGAAATTCGGTCTTAGTAACTCTAAAGAGGGGAAAAGTATTATCTCCTTTTTTTAAACCACGGAAACTGTGGGTGCCTAAAGCTTTACTCTCCACCTTGTTGAGTTACAATTCCACCACTGAAATCAGACAAATTAATCACTTCATATCTCTTTGTTTCAGATCCTTCCCCTGTGAAATAAGGACTGTGCTTCTCTCTCTCTCTCTCTCTCTCTCTCTCTCTCTCTCTCTCTCTTTTTTTTTTTAAGCAATCAGGGTTAAGTAACTTGCTCAAGGTTACATGGCCAGTTATTGCTGGGTGTGGTGCTGAGTATCTGAGCCCAGATTTGATCCAGGTCATCCCAACACTGGAGCCGGTGCTCTTACTCGCTGAGCCACCTGGCTGCCCCTAAGCAATTGGGGTTAAGTAACTTGGTCAAGGTTACACGGCCAGGTGTTTCTGGGTGGGTGCTAAGTATCTGAGCCTGGATTCGATCCCCAGGTGATCCCAATACTGGAGCCAGTGCTCTTACTTGCTGTGCTACCTGGCCACCCCTGTGCTCCTTCTCTTAAAAATGTCTTGAAGCTCCATCAACATGCATAAACTACTTAGAGACCCCCAAGGAGGAGTGATACACCAATCCTATGGTCCATCAGCCTGCCCACTCTGGCCAACCTCAAATGATCCCACAAAGGATTGAATAGGAAATATTCTCCTTCTGTGCATGGTCAGCGAGGCAAAACAGTTTTTGTATCAGATCATTTTTGCTCCTCAGCATGAATCATAAACAGATATTTCTTAAACCACAGCACCCCATTTTGAAAGAGATGACTGGATTTTCGGGCCAGAGTTGAGGAGGGAATGTTGTCAGATATCCACATAGCATAACAAAATGTCATTGCCAATTTCTGTTGCTTGGGGGATGTTGTTGTTCAATTGTTTCAGTCATGTCCAACTCTTCCTGACCCCATTTAGAGCTGCCTTGGCACAGGTACTAGAGTGGCTTGCCATTTTCTTCTCCAGCTCATTTTCAGAGGAGTAAACTGAGGCAGAGAGGGTTATGTGATTTGCCCAGGTTCACACACCTAGTAAGGATCCGAGGCCAGATTGGGGGACATCAGGGAATAAGTTAGACATTATTATTACTATGAATAAGAGTTAGTGCAGCAAACATTGTCCCTTTCATGCCTTCCAACCTGTGCTTAGGGTCAAATACAGAAGTGTTCTGGGGTTCCATGATCCTTGTAGTGTAGCTCAGGGTTTGTGTAAATTTAAACTGCAGCTAGAAAAATTTAAGATACAAGTAAAAGTTTAATATAGTTGCTTTAATGACTCTAACTATTACATTCTATACTACTCTATTTTATAGGGCATGAAAATTTCTCTGACAGTATATGGGGGAAAATCATGCAGATTGCTAATGCTTCTGCATTCTCCTCTTTTATAGCTTTGCTTACTCCAAGTCAATTCTGTCCAATGAGCATTTATTAGGGGGAAAAGAAGTCTACAAGTATTTATTAATTGTCCTACTATGCTCCAGGCAATGTGCTGAGTGCTTTACAAATATCATCTCTTTTGGTTCTCACAACAACCATGTGAAGAAGGTGCTATTTTGACCCCCATTTTTTATCACTGAAAGAACTGAAACAGAGAGACATGAAATGACTTGCCCAGGGTCACACAGCTAGTGTCTGAGGCTGGATTGGAACTCAGCTCTTACTGATTCCAAGATCAGCACCTTCTTCACAGGGCTGTTGACTTCTCTCTAATAAGGGAATTACTGCAGTAATAACGGCACAAGTACTAATTATGTACTAGATGTTGTGATAAAAGATAAAAATGAAAACAGTATATGACCTTGAGGAGCTTTAGATTCTACGAGAATGGATGAGTGGTTTCATCAGTCTGGATGTCCCCTCCAATCTTAGGCAAAGAAGGACTAACAACGTCAACAACCACAGCAAGATTTGTCCTCTCCAATGGTTCAGACCGTGACCCAGATGGGCTGGCCCGGCCCGTTGTTTGTGCCCTCAGGTAGGTTTGCCAAAGGGGGTAAACTCAAGGTGCTGGGGGCCTTCCTTGATTTCCCTCACATTACAAGGACACTAGGGGATCATTCGGGCTGCCCACCTTGTGTTCCTTATTCTGCTAGACGACGAAGCCACTGTTTTTTCCCAGTCGTGTATTGCGTGGATCCCATCAAGTCAGTCCAGTTCTCCTCCAGCCTTCTCCCTCTGTTATATGTTGTTGCCTGCTCACACCTATCACACATTCTTCTCTCATTCTCTGGGTAATACTCATCTTTAACTCCTCAGAAACTATAAGTCCACAGCCATACAACAGCACTGATACTATTAGAGATGGCATAATGGGAATGGGAATCTGAAGATCTTCCCTGCCCCTTAATGAACCTAAGGGAATTTGGAGACCTTCCCTGCTTTGAAAATATACTCTGTCCCCTAATAGGAAGACCTTTCCTGCTTTGATGATAAACTGTGCCTCCTAATAGGCTGAATGTAGTCACATGGAGCCTATGGTGGGAGGAGCTTGCTGAAGGGTGGAGCAGAGCCCACAGGAAGCTGGGAGTCAGAGCCAGGTAGATGGTTGGGAGGAGAGCAATGCACTCAGGCAAGGAGCCAGATAGCCTTGTGAGTAAATATTGGTCTTATATTGGTTTATGGGAAGGCTAAAGGATACTGTGGCTCTCTGTGTTGTTGTGACTTATTAACTTCTTTGCTACTATGACAGAATCAGCTTACTGGTTTTGGGATTTGGTTTTCTGGTGTCTGAATAAATGTTGTTCTTCTCCTTCTATGTGGAGAGTCTGTTATATTTTGCAATCACTATGCAGGTATATTTATAGTGATCATGGGCACTGTGAATATTGCATTGATGATACAGATGGCCATTTTTTAAAGAAGTTTGGGTTGAAGGAGGTTTGCAATTGCCCAAAGATAATTCACGTCACTCTTCCTGCTTAATTCTCGGTCCATCTCATTGTATATTTATATTATCTATCCTATAAATGCATGTCAAATCAGATATTTTTCATCCACTTTTTTTCTGGGTACATGGTTAGATTGAAGTCTTTTAAGTGGTTACCTAGCCAGCTAGCAAGATCTGGTGGATGCCCTCTTCATTTGAGAATCTGCAATGGTTCTCACCCTTAACGTTGAACACCTTTGGTGAGTGTACATTTCCCTGCTTTATGCCATCCCTTCTGTTTATAAATAGAGGGCCACTTAACAAGATTATTTTTATTGTTACATCTTTCAAGGAATCTTGATTAAATTTAATAAGACAACTATGTGGAAGAAAGCTTTTAAGGCATCATTTTGCTCTATTGAATCAAATTTTATATATAAAAAAAAACAACCAACCAGTAATCCTAAGATGACCTTATATTTTCTACAACATTCATTCAATTGTGAATAAGTTAGTCTTTTGAAAATTGTTTATAAAAACATGCCTGTTTCCTAGTAATACCTTAATTAAGGATTTCTTTGATGCATGTATAGATGATTTTCATCAAAGTTTATGTAGATGAGAAAGTAGCCACAAATGTCAGTAGAAATTGATGCTTTCTTGGTTATATTTTTTTTGGGGGGGAAGTATTAATAAGTCCTGAGATTTTTATTTTTTTGGACTTGTACAGATTGTCTAAAATTGAAATTCTTATTCCTTATCCATGGTCCTCTTTTCTTCTCTATGCCACTGTCACTGCTCAAATGGAAAGAGGCTTGGGCAGGAGTGGGAAACCTGTGACCTCAAGGCCACATGTATCCCCCTAGGTTTTCAAGTGGGGCCCTTTGACTGAATCCAAACTTCATAGAACAAATCCTCTTAATAAAAGGATTTGTTCTGTAAAACTTGGACTCAGTCAAAAAGTCACACCCAAGGAGCTAGAAGGTCACATGTGGCCTCAAGGCCTACCTCTGGCCTCTAGGGGGCCATTTTGTATTTGCAAAAGTACACAGATAAGCAACTCCAGAACATCTAACAATTTAACATGAAGCAACTTGATACCAAAGTGTCTTCATCTCCTTCAGATAACCTTGTGAACCAATACTTCAATTCCCTCAACATTATCACCCCCTGGCATAAATTTCTTCTACCTATACTTGGTCTAATCTGACTGCTTTCTTTCTTTCTGTATGTGTGTGTGTGTGTGTGTGTGTGTGTATATGTTCGTTCTTTCTACCTCCTCTATACACACATCCAGGATTGTGATATTAACTTTCCAGAGTGGTGACTCTATGGCTCTTGATGCTGAAAAAAGTTTGTTAGAAATCTCTTTGCAGATATTTCCATTTTTCTTTTTTTGCTTGTCCTCTTCCCATTTTTCATCCTTAAATACCCCCAGGCATGACTTTGCTTACTTGGATCTCTTGCCAACTTGCCAATTTTCTTCAAACTGGTTTTACCCTCCACTGCTTCTCTCTGTTTTATGAGGCAATGCTATTCAAAATCTTCCATCAACCTTCTCCATAATATTTTACAAATGAGTTTATCTTCAAAACTATTGTTGCTTTTGGCTGCCGTCTCTTTCCCCTTGGCAAGTTAGTGAAATGGTTGCTGGCTAAGATGCTTTTTATACTCTTTTGGTTTTATTGCTATGAAAGTTGATTTACATTGGTTAATCTTCTGATAAGAATTGTAGTCTGTGTCCTTGTCCTTTTTTCCATCCGTTACCAATAACCTGTTGAAATTGGTGATGATTAGGCTGCTTCACTTGGATGCCATATTTTTCCTCATTTCTCTCTTCTAGCTTTGTACTAATTTTAATCTTTTCTCTGGCAAGTTGATTGGCTACACACAGAAAGCTAATTCAGGAATGGTTCCCATACCAGTGAAGAGTCATTTCCTATTATTAATCTCATTTTTTTAATGTATGTTGTTATTTAGACTTTCCCATGCCCACTTTATGATTCTTTTTTTGAAGAAGAGATTATCTATCAATAATATATAGACTATATATATAATACAAATATATATGCAAACATTTATGTTTGCACACAAACCCATGTATGTATGCACACATATATGTACATGTGTATATGCATACACATGGCTTCCATGTAATTTATAAGTCTTTATCTTCTTTCTTTTCTTTTTCATGATCCATATTTTCCAATACTTTTTTTTCATTATCTCATGTGTTCCCACTTTTACACTGACATCACTGAGTATACTGGTATATATTGATTTAATTTGGAAGTTCTCACTAAGAGATCTGCGCAGAATTTTTCTACCTTGTCATTTCCTGTAATGCACTTCTGTACATAAACTGTAATTATTTTCATGGTGGCCATTTTGCAAATAACTATCATGAGCATTGAAATATGAGACAACCAAATGCCCCACGAAATGATGTTTCTTGTTGTCTTTGGGCGTACAATGAAATCAACTCCAGAAATTCCTTAATATGCCTCTCCAAGGAAAACCTGTGAGTCACCTTCAATTTAGCTACAAGTTCTTTCTCTCTTCTGGTTTTATTTAAAATCAGAATGTGAAAATTGAAACCATCCAATACCTTTAATAGTTTCTCCACTTGTGAGTCATTCGATAAGGATTTCAGATTTAGGACACCAGTAGCCAAGTTAAAGTTTATAGATGGTCTGAAAACTATGATTCTTAGTACTCTTTGACCCATTTTGCATATCTGGCACCATCATGACATAAATGGAAGAACTCCTTCCAGCCCTTCTAGGACTGAGGACCATTTGGTCTTTGCAAATGTGCAAGGATCTATATGTACAAAAAATATACAAAGTCAACACAAAGCAATTTGGAGTGAGAGTGGAGGGAGGTCCACATTAACCAGAAATTTCATAGTAAGCACTTCCAAATGGGTAACAATTCAGTTCAGAAGTAGTAGGAACAAATTAGGTATTTAACAAAATCTTGTTGATTGGTGACTGGTTGAAATGGTGACTGCCATATGTTAGTACTTTTCAAAATGCTTTCATATTCATGGCCAAATCAAGTCAAGTCAAGGAACATTTATTAAGAAATTGATGTGTGCTAAACTCTGGGGCAACAAAGAAAGGTAAAAAAAAGATTCCCACTCTAAGAAATAACATGCAGACAACTATGTGCATACAAGATACATGCAGGTTATACTGGAGACAATCTTGGAGGGAAGGCACTGGCAGGGGGTGGGGTGGGATGGGTGTGTGAGGGGTGGGGGTGGAGTGGGGACTGAGAAAGCCCTTTTAAAGAAGGTACAATCTGAACTGAGGGGAGTAATGAAAACCAGGAGGTAGAGATGAAAATAATATGCATTCCAGAGAAGGAGGACAGTCGCTGAAAAGGCAGTTAGGAGATGGAGTGTCACATCCTAGAAACAGCAATAAAACCAGGGTTGCTGTCTTGTGGAGTACAATAGTAGAAGTTAGTATCCTTACAAAATAGAAGAGTAACTGTATTTAGAGTCAGAGAACCTGTTCTGTAAACCCCTCCCCACCTTTTCACAATTAGTGATAGTGATTTTGGTTCGGTCATTTCAATTCTTTGGGGCCTTGGTTTCTGTATCTTTTTGCTTTAAGTTTTTATATCTTTAAAATGAATTGAACTAGATGACCTCTGAAGCTGCCAGCTCAAAATCTATGATTATATGGTGGCTCACTCTTGTCACGGTTAGTCAATCCAATATTCTGGAGCCTGATATAACCTGCTGTGCATGGAGAGCAGACTTAAATAAGTCCTTATTGGGATTTCTAAGTGAATAGACACAGTAGGCAAAGAGTGATTTTTTTTTCCTCATCTATGTGTATATCCCTGAGATCTTGGTCCTGAAATGGATCTCCCAGTATGAAGATCCAGTTAGAATGAAGTGAGGCCGAGCCATCCAAAGACTCCAGTGATTGAGGGACTAGGAGGAAGGAGTCATGCTCCTTCATTCCAGTTCCCTTAAGTGGGAGTGGGGGACGTAGGTAGTTGTGGACATTAAAAGTGTAGCTAGCCTTCCCTTAGGTAAAACTATGGAGTGGGTGAAGGCTGTGTGCATTGCTCCTTGGCTGGCCCTTTCTGTGACCTTCTTCTTTCTACTTCAGTGGAGGATAGGATGCCCAGATTCCTCCCAAAAGAAGGATTTTTTTTAATGGTAAGATTCTACAAATGCCCCTGTTTACAGATGACCCTGTGCTGATTGAACCAAGGCCTAGAATACTACTGAGTCCATTTAATTAGATCCATGATTACTCAAATGAAATGATCATGAATATCAATACAGAAAATATATTTTTAAAAGAATAACTATCACTTATGTAGAAATTTAAGGTATGCAAAGTGATTTACATATATTGTATCATTTGATTCTCACAACTCTGTGAAGCCAGTGACATTATTATCCCCACTTTACAGATGAGAAAAATGAGAGATGTTAAGTGACTTTCCCAGGGTAACATAGCCCTTAAACATGTGAGCCAGGATTTGAACTTGACTCTAAGACCAGCACGATAAATTGAAAGCCACTGTGAAGCATTCCTGTTGTCTGACTTTGACCTGAAGTTGGATGGGCAGTTCATTGAGTCAATTAACTGGGGCCTTGGACAGATACTGCAGATGGATAATGCCTCCAATTATACCAAGATGTTCTCAAATACAAACAAATAGAAAAACAAGTGAAGGGAAGGCATTGTGCTGAAAACAAACCGATAACAAAACAAAACAGAACAACCCCAAACAAACAAAACAACCCATTTCTATTTTGGTTCTTAACCTCTTTTTCTGTCACAGGCTCCTTTAGCAATCTAATGAAGTTTATCATTCTTAGAGTATTGCTTTTAAGTGCACAAAATAAAATACATTGGGTTACAAAGGAAACCACTTATATTTAAACAGTTATCAAAATATGAAAACAAACAAGTTTCTAGACCCTAGGTTAAGAATCTCTAATCTATCTGAATGATTAGAAGGATGGATGATGGAGTAGTAAACTCCCAAAGTCTTTGTTTAGAGAGGGCTCTGAACTTGCACAACTTTACAGATGACACCATTTTCCATCAGCAGCTTAGCTTGGCTTTGACTCTATAAAGCATCATTCACCCCTAATCCCTGGAACCCCCAGTTCATCACCTCTCCCACCCCCACTCCTTTGCAGTTTCGTTTTGTGCATTGTCTTTCCTTTGTAGATTGTAAGGTCCTTGCAAGCAAGAACTGTCATTTTTTCCTTATTATTTGTATCCCCAGTGCTTAGCATGTGCTAGGAGCTTATAAATAATAAGCAATATAACAACAAATTTATAAATAATAAACATTTTCTTACTGAATTGATTTGAAAGGAGTATTGCCACTCTGTGGCTGATGGTCTTGATAGGTTGAGGGTGCTGATGTCTCTTTAGGGCTCTCTGTTATCCAAGCCCATCTAGTACACTAGCCCTGAGCACAGTTTAACTAAGGGATCCACTATATCCATTTAGATAAAAATGTAACAGAAACACTATGGGACTGTGAATGAATGAATGAGTGAGTGAATGAGTGGAAAAGCATATATTAAGTACCGAGTGTGTGCCAAACACTATGCTAAGTGCTGAAGATATACATACAAAAGTGAGACAGTTCCTGTCCTCAGGTTGCTTACATTCTAATGGGGGGGGGGGCAAGACATATTGGGGAAGCAATGACAAGGGAGAATTGTTTTGCTTGGGAAAACACAAGGATGGCATGTGAGGACATTCTGCAGTCCAACAACCCCTGGAAAGGGACTGACCTTTCTTTTTTAGTGTCAATGACAGTATCGATTTTATTACAGTTCAAGACCTGGAAGGATGGGGTAGGGAAGAGAAGTATACAAGATACTGTAGGGGAAATGCCAAGGTCTCATGTTCTAGAGGGTGACAGATGGGGAAAATGGCAAGAAACTGGTTGAAGTGGAATGGGAAGCTGGCTGGGGATAGCTAGATGTAATGGGCTGGGTGATTCATTTACCAATCATGACTACAAGGGCCTGATGAACAGAATTCTTGGGCTAAAAGAGCTAATTCCTGTAGGATGCCTCAAATACAATGTAGATGGCAACGTCTAGTTGTTTGGTGGTTACAATGTAAAATAGGAGGGATGACAAGAAATGTCCAAAATGGAAAAGACTTCTGGACTTGGAGTAAGATGACCAGGTTTCAAAATACATGGTCCTATGAAACTGACTAGCTAGGTGACCATGGACAAATTTCCTCCCTTTTTCTTCATCTCGGAATCCCTTGAAAAAAATTTCTCTTTTCCTTTCCCCAGTCTCTGACAAAGAGGTTATCTTGTATTTTACATGACTTAATAAACTGGGCCAATGATGCTGGGTTGCCAAAAGTCATATCCTCCTTGATTCAATTTTTTTTTGAACTTTCATTTCTTGCCCTCTCTGTTGCAGAAGGCTTGTGTGTATGTGTGTGTGTGTGTGCGTGTGAGTGTGTGTGTGTGTGTGTATTTTAAATACTTTCCTTCCTTGTCTTATTTGGAAAAGCAACAATCCCCAGGCCCTGCCGATAATGGCTTTCAAGGGCCTCTTCCAGTTCTAAGATTGTGTCGCTCTATAGCTTGTCTCTTTGGGAAATTGCCACATTCTGGAGAATTCTTAGTCTCAGGTGGGGTTGTTCTTTTTTTTTATTTTAAGTTTCTCCATGGACCTTATGTACTTAAAATTGACTTATCAATTTAATTAAGAACTCTAGGTAAAGGATAATTTGGTCAAATATTTGACTATGCTTAGAAATAATGAGGTCTAAGAATCCCAGAAAAGTGGTGTCTCACTCAGTTTGAAGGTACATTTGTCGCTAGAGACAGATGTCTATTGAAATAGAGAAAAGAAATAGCTAATGGCATCTGAATTTCCATTGGGAAGGAAAAGAAAGTTCACATGATGTGCATTTCTGCTTAATTGTTGCTGGAAGCCATATTGTTCATGTATTCTTTCATTCATTCATCTGTCTTTTCTTTCATTGATGGATCCATTCCTTCATCAAACATTTATTAAGCACTTACTCTGTCCAATGTTCTGTTAGGTTTGAGAGAGAAAAACATCATCACTCTGTTCTCAAAGAACTTAAAATAATATATTCATTATATGAAAGGCTGTCTCAGTTCTCTCCTTTCTTACAACTTCTCCAAATAAGGATGATTGATTACACACACACACACACACACACACACACACATACACATAAATAAATATGACAAAAATCAAGATCCAAGAAATCTAAGAGAGAACTACGAAGAAGCAATATGGCAGAGTAGTTTAAAGGGTAGGACTTGGAATTATCAAGACCTGTGTTCCAGTCCAGTCCAGATGCTGAGTATGTGACCTTAGACAACTCTTTAATCTTGGAAAGTGCTGAGAAGGAGCTGGCCTGAACTGGTAGAGAAAATTGCCTGGATATTCCCTATACTAGTGAAATCATAGGTCTAATCCTTAATCCCAATTAGGTTAAAAGCAATCTCTGATCCTATGACCACTTAGGCACATATTTTTTTAAAATTTAAAATTATATTGGAAAAAAAGAAACCATGTAAAAAAAGATGAACTATTTCATATACATCATCTTTTCTCCCATGTTCTTTGTATATGGAAATGTTTGTATATGTTCATATTCATAATTCAAATATTTAAAAAGAAATTAGATTAGGATCACAAACTCCAAGAGATTGGTGGCGAGTGAAGTTCAGGGTTCTTTAATAGAGCAAAGATATACCATTTATCTTGCTACTTATTTATAGTCAATAGGCAACAGAATGTTTACTTATTAAAAAAGTGCCTACCCTATATGAAGCACTGTGCTAAGTGTTGGGGATACAAACACAAAAAAGACAGTCTTTGCCCTCAAGGAGCTTGCAACCTAATGGGGAAGACTGCACACAGAAGAAAGTGGAAAGGGGAAGAAGTGCTAGAGAGAAGCTTCATCTTAACAATTATACCACTAATTCACTGATTAGCTGTAAGTTTTCTTTTTTGTCAAAGAATTGACCCTATTTAGAAAGTGGATCTGCCCAAAGTTGAGACCAAAAAGGAGGGAGGGAGAAGGAGGAAGGATAAGGGGGAATCTGTACATGTTTAGGGCTGGTGTTCAATATTACCTGAGTCCCTGAGGTGGCTAGGTGGAGCAGTGAATAGAGCACCGGCCTGGAGTCAGGAGGCCCTTTGTTCAAATCCAGCCTCAGACACTAAACACAAAAACTAGCTGTGTGACCTTGGGCAAGTCACTTAACCCCAAATCGCCCTCCAAAAAGCAAAAGAAGATATATGTGTGTGTGTGTGTGTGTGTGTGTGTATGTGTGTGTATATGTATCTATGTATGTATATATTACTTGAGTCCCTATAAGGAGGAACAGAGTCAAGCTGAGTTTGGTGTATGTACTGACGCTGTCCCACTATGAGCCTTACAGTGAGTGGTTCATAAAGTTTGCCAGTTATTTGGAGCATGAAGTATAAAAAATTGCCGTGTCCCTGGTTAGTCACAGTTTTTAAGAGTGTGTGTGTGTGTGTGTGATGTATAATACTTTGCCTTGCTTCAAATAATCAATTGCACAAATATAGGGCAGGAGAGGAATGAAGTTCACATGAAGAAGATCTGGGAGTTTTAGTAAACTTGTAGGTGTCTTAGTAAACAGAAAGCCAAAGGTCAAAGAAACACCCCAAACAAACAAAAGCTAACTCAGTCATCAAGGGAGCATAAATGTCTCAAACAGGGGTGATGACAGGGACATTCTATGAAACCTTGGTCAGTGTATATTTAAAACGTGTTAAGTTCTCGGCACTCATGCCACATGAAGAACGTCTAGGGGTGCATCAGTAATAGAAAATGCAGCCTCCTCAGGAATGTCCAGGATATCGAAGGAGGGTAATAACAATAGTAAACAGTATTGGAAGAAAAACACTGACCCAAGTTGGAAAGGTTTCGGAGGAGAGATATTTAGGACGATGAGGGGACTGGAGACTGAGCTGTATAAGGAAAAGTTGGAGAAACGAAATTCATGTCCTTTCCTCCTCCTCTTCTAACTCCACTCTCTTCACAAAATCTTTTATGTACAGTTATCCTTTCTACATCATGGGGTTAGGGGTGAGGCACCCCTACAATCAGGAAAACCCACATAAAACTCTTTGGGCTTGCATACTAATTATGGTATTAAAAGAAAATACGTTGATACTATCCAATGTTGTACATATATTTTATGCATTTCTGAGGTTGTAAACATTTTCTGTGTCATCTGTTGGCTTTCACATGTTGTCTGCAGCTTTCTCAAAACTCCCTTCAAATTCCCATTTCATTTCTTATGCCAGCCTGTGATCTGTTGAGATGGTGGAGTTGAAAGTCATGATTTGGAAGGCATAACGGTACATCTTTTTCTACTCACACACTCACCACCTCCTTGCTGTTCATCATTTGCTTTGAAGAAGACCAAACACGTGGGGTGATGTCTTGACTTGTGTATGAACTGGATTTAAGTGAGGCGGAGTTACACAGAGCTGTCAGCCTCACTCCCTCTTCCAGAGGCATCAAAATCCAGTGACAGGACAAAAGTCAAGACAACTGGCCATGGCTTTGAATGCAGTGGATAACCTCTGCATCTTTTATGTCCGGCCAAGCTCTGAGGACCCCACAATACCTGCTTCAGCCACCTTTGTGGCTGTTGGAACACATTATTCTCATCTGTCTATTCTGTAGGAAACCCTCTTCACATGCTTGGGATAGACATCCCCCTAACTCACAGAGAGATCTGAGGTCTCTTGGTTACCCTCTCAACCTTATTTAGCCTGTCTGCCAAGATGGTTAGAGGAGGAAAGAAAGCCAGGGTATGGCTGCTGCTGAATAGTTTCTTGGAGCCACAGGGGTTTTCCTAAAGTGTAAACTTTCCCATTCCGCTCTCCCTGATAAATTCCAGTAGCTTGCTGTTGTCTTCAGGATCAAATATAAAATTGTTTCTTTGGCACTTCAAACACTTCCTACCTGGTCCCTTCCTATCTTTCTAGTCTTCCTCTCTTTATTCCCCTCCACAAATTCTATGGTCCAGCAATACCTCCCTGTACCATCACCATGACAGGCCATCTCTCAGTCTCTGTGTCTTTGCATTAGCTGCCCTTACCCACATCTCCCAGCCTGGAATACTCTGACCCCTTACCTCTGCCTCTTGGCATTCCTGGCTTCTATCGTGTTTCAACTCAAACAGCATCTTATGGAGTAATTAGATCTTTTCATTCTCCCTGATTAGTTTAACTTTCCTCCCTAAGTTAACCTTCCTTGTACTCTGTTTCTATTGGGAATACATACACATATATGTATGTATGTAGGTATGTAGATACACAAGTTATCTGCCTTATTATTATGTAAGCTCCTAGAGGGCACAGACTGTTTTTGTGTTTTTGCCTCCCTTTGTATATCCCAATGCCTGACACATTGTCATCGTTTAGTTCTTTTTCAATCCTGTCCAACTCTTTGTGACCACATTGGGGGTTTTCTTGGCAGAGATACAGGAGTGGTTTACCATTTTCTTCTCCAGTCCCTTTTGCAGATTAGGAAACTGAGGCAGGTTGAAATGACTTGCCCAGGGTTACACAGCTAATAAGTGGATTTGAGTAAATGGATTTGAACTCAGGAAGATGAGTCTTCCTGACTCCAGGCTTGGTGCTCTATCTGCTTTACCACCTGGCTGCCCGATACATAGTAAATACTTAATAAATGCTTGTTGATTGATTGCTAGTATATTTTTCTCAAAGTGCTAATTGTCTTCTCCTGCTGTAGTCATCCTATGCTATCTGGTAAATCTTCCTAAACACACAACTCTCTGCTTAAAACCTTCAATGGCTTCCCATTGCATCCAGTATAAGGTTCAAACATTTCCCCCTGGCACTCACAGTCAATGTCTATCTTACTTTTCCTCATTCCTACTCTATCACACATAGTACATGCACTAGTTAAACTAGACCACTTACTTTTTTCCAAATAAACCTTGCACTACCTTTGCTCTTACCTGGGATATCTTTCCTCCTCTAACCAACTGAAATCCTCTCAGTTTTTCAAACTCCAAATCAAATGTCATGTCCTTTACAAAGTCTTCCCTGATCTCTTTAGTTAGAAGTGAGCTCTTCTGGGGCGGCCAGGTAGCACAGCGAGTAAGAGCACCGGCTCCAGTGTCAGGATGACCTGGGGATCAAATCTGGGCTCAGATACTTTGCACCATACCCAGAAATAACTGGCCGTGTAACCTTGAGCAAGTTAGTTAACCCTGATTGCTTTAAAAAAAAAAAAAAAAAGAAATGAGCTCTTCTTTTCTGACCTCCAGTGAGGTTTTGGTTCCTCTTATGAATTTTTACTTTGTATTATAGTTATTTGTAAGTGTCTTTCTCTCCTTCCTTTTAAGTTCTAAATTCTTGAAGGTTTGGGAATGATCTTTTATTCATCTTTTTGTTCCCTGAAGGGCAGCTAGGTGGCTCAGTGGATTGCTTGCTGGGGCCTGGAATCAGGAAGATTCATCTTCCCTAGTTCAAATGTGATCTCAGATACTTATTAGCTGTGTGACCCTGGGCAAGTCACTTAACCCTATTCACCTCAGTTTCCTCATCTGTAAAATTAACTGGCAAAGGAAATGGCAAGCCACTCTGGTATCCTTGCCGCGAAAACCCCACATGGGGTCAAGAAGAGTCAGACATGACAGAAATGTTCAAATCAGTCTCTTCACATAGGAAGTACTTGATAAATATTATTTGGATTGAATGCTAACGCAACATCCATGAAAGAATTATAGTTTTAGAGTTGGAAGGGACCTTAGGGCTCCAACTTCAACTCCCCTCTTTTATAGATGGGAAAACGGAGCCTCAGAGAGACTCTTGCTCAAGGTCCTATAAGAAGGAATTCATGAAGCTGAGATTGGAATTTCAGGCCTCTCACTCCAAATTCAGCATTCTTAGCACTTCACCATGCTGCCACCTAAGCCCTTGTCCAGCCCTGGGCTCTGGGGCTCTTGAATCACACAATCAAACACGAAGAACATTGAAGGCTTCATTGGTCATCTAGAACATAGTCTCCTTAGGAATGTTCAGAAGATCACAGGTGATAATAACAATAACAGGATATATTTCATAAATTTACATAGTATTTAAAAGTTTGCAAAGCACTTTCCAACCACCCTGGGAAGTAGTTAGCTATTATCACCCCCCATTTTACAGATAAGAAAACTGAGGCTGAGAGAGGTTAGCATCATTACATAGCTAACATCTGAGGTTGAATTTGAGCTCAGGTCTTCCTGACTCCAGGGCCAGCTCTCTGTCTATTGTATTATTTATATTTAGACCTGAAAGGAAACTTAGAGGTCATCTAGTCTAACCTCATCCTTTTATAGATGTGGAAATTGAGGCCTAGAGAGGATAAGCGACTTTCCCAAGGCCACTCAGTTAGTAGTGACAGGTCTAAGATACACAATAAGGTCTGTTGACTCAACTCAGCCCTCATTCCGTTGTACCTTGCTGGCTCTAGTTCCATACAGGAAAATTGTTTGGCTAAGTCGTAATTGAATGAGAAACACCTTTACAATCACAGCAGCTCTGTGGCTGGTGCTGATTTGACCCCATTGCCCTCCTAGTATTTCTGGGTAAATATGTAATGGGAGATGGGACCTCTCTAAAGCAATCAGAGGCCTCCCATAAAGTTCCTTCTGGATCACCTGTGTGAATGTCAGCTGGCCTGATGGAGTTGCTCGAGACTAGAGCAAACATTTTAATGCAGAAGGCACCTCTGTTATAAGAGTTGGCAGATTACCACCCTGAAGAGTGTTAATTGCAGTCCCCATAGATGCTGCTTCTTAAAATCAAGGATTAAAGACATCTGTAACCTGAACAATGCTGAAGCCTGTTTCTATCAAACAGGTAATTTTTTCCATCTGTTTGGCACTATCATCTTCCAGAGCTTTTCCCCAAAGTTACCATTAGCTCCAGGCAATCTCAAAATTAATGCCTTGGTTAGAGTGAAATGATTTTTTTTTAAGTCTCTCAGAAATGAGTTGATGATTTCTTTGGGAGTAGGTTTCTCCATAACACCTGGCATTAACACTAGTTCACCCTGTTGTTTTCCTCTGTAGATGAGAAAACCCTTGGGTTTGTCCTTTACCCTGTAGACCAGAAATAGTCCCATATACAGCCACTCCCAGAATGACCACACTCTCCTGAAACCAGGCGACTGCATAACATAACACAAAAGGCATCTGTACAAAATGTTTGAGGCCCAAGGGTCAGATAAATGTGGTCATGTCTGTTTTCAAGAATAGGAGTAAAGGGTATTTGTGTGTTGAGAGGAGAAGCTAGGGATCGAGGGGCAGAAATGGGGATGGATTGAAAGAACTTCCTAGGTTCAAATCAAGTTTACAGAAAATGAAGCAATCGGATGATCTATGTGAGAGAGTTTTCTTTCCCCAGTGGGGAGATATTAACCTGGTTCATTGCCATTCCTGTCTTTGATTGCCTCATAGTCATATATTATCTGTCCATTTTATTTGTGTTCTAACAGACCATGCCCCAGTGGACCTAGGTTACCAAGTTTGGTGATGAAGGTGGCTTACTGTCTTGGCCACCTACCTTAGAACTGACAACGAAGGAACCTTGGGGAAAGCATAAGCCAAGAAAGAGGTGAGATCTAATATTGATACTGAACTGTCTTGGAGTCTTTTATTTTATTTTTAAAATTTATTTTAGTTTTAATTTATGGAATAAAAAAGCATTTCCATAACATAAGACAATACAAATGATGATTGCACATGAAACTGCAAATCTACTATGCATAACTTGCTATTCCTTTCGAATATATAACAAAATTATGGTGTAAATTTCTCTTTTTCCCTTTTTTCTTTCCTCCTTCTGCCCCCACCATAGAGATGGCTACCATAAGACACAAGGTATATTTATACGTGCATATATACATAATCTAACACATATACATATATACCCATACACCACATACATACACACGTGTTACATATATGTATATATGGAATTATTCTGCACATGTTTTATGTACAGTTATATATATTCTGTGCATGTTTTTATGTACAGTTATATATATGTATATATATGTAATTATTCTGCACATGTTTTTATATACAGACACCATCTTTCTTTACATGTCCATTATAGTTAATTTGGCCATTTATGATAGACAAAATAATTTATTCACTCAAAGTCATCCTTAAAACAATATTGCTATTACTGTATGCAATGTTCTTTGTTCTGCTCATTTCACTCTCCATTATTTTGTTCAAGTCTTTCCATGTTTTTCTAAGATCACTGAGCTCATCATTTCTTATAGCACAGTAGTATTCTATCACAATCATATACAACGACTTGTTCAACCATTCCCTAATTGATGGGTATCCCTGAAATGTCTACTTCTTTGCCACAACAAAGAGAGCTGCTATAAACATTTTAGAACGTGTAGGTTCCTTTCCTTTTCCCCTAATTATCATTGGAAATAGAGGAAGCAGTGGTATATAGTACAACATCCTTTTTTTTTTTTTAAAGCATATGGCCATGAAACATATCTACCTCTTCTTGGCAGAGAGGTAGACTATATGTATGGAAAAAGTCATATTCTTTAAGACATGGGCATTGTGTCAATCATACTTATTCATTGTACCCATTGGAGACATTTTCATTTTTGCCTTTGAATCTGTGGTGCTTAGAAGAATGGCTTGTACAAAATAGGAAGCTTAATTAATTGAATTGAATTGATTTCTTTTTGTCACGTCTTCCAAGAGAAGAAAGACAGAGTCGTATAGTAGACAGCCTTGGAGGTGGGAAGCCCTGGGCTCTAGTCCTTCCCCTAACACATTATTGCTGTGTGACATAGGCAAGAGAATTAACCTCTCAGTGTTCTAGGCAACTTTCTAAAACTATCAGTGTCTGAGAAGGTGCCAGCCTTCAGTAATAGAGGTAGTTTTGTCATCTGGGAGTTTCCTATACCAAAGCAACCCACAAGCCAGTCTGTATTCCTTACAAAGTAGGAATAATGTTTCTTGAGGGGAGGGGCCATATCTTTTCCATGGTATAAAACTTAAAAAAAAAAGGCCTTGGCTATATAACATCAAACCATCAAGTCTTCTATCCTGATGTTTTGTCTAAACAACCCATTGGAATGAAATTTTGACTGGCTATTTCATTAAGCCTGGCTGGGGATTATTATGCTTCTTACAGCCAGTTTTTATGACTTCTATTTCTTTTCTTTCCCTCAGAATCACCCAATCCAGGTACTTAAAATGCTGTTGACTAGCAAGTCAACACAGAGTCAGTATTTAATTGTGATAATCTTTAGACATCAGGGTATTTCCAGGAAAAAAAAACAACTTTCAAGATATTGGTTCCTGAAGGGTCATTTGGTACAAAGCTTTAAATGGAGAGAAAAGAGTCTTTGTTTGCCAACTGCTTCACTGAAATGAATTTGGGATTTTCTTTTCTGTATAACTATGGGCAACTCACTTAACCTCTCTGAGTCTGTTTTCTTCTCTAGCAAATGGTAGACATAGCATAGCTCACTTATGCCCAGGAGTGTGTTGGTAACTAAGTTCTCCAGAAAAGGAGGAAAAAGTAGTCGGGACATACTTTTAAGTTTAATCTGCTTTATTAACATTCTATCCATCACTTTCTTAAGTCTAGACAATCAATAAAAAGATTGCTGAATTCAAGATGCAAATATGCTGAAAATTTAACAACTGGCTCAGAACCATTCTAGCTCCAGAATCTTACTTGTATCAATGGTGAGGAATATTCTTCATCAACCTCAATTTCTTTTGTAAATGCAATGTGGTTGTATTATTATTTTATCTCTCAGAGATACTTTGTTTCCTTATGGATTTTGATTTTTTAATACCCAGAAGTATACTGAGACTATACTAGGTGAAATCCCAGGCAGAGAAGCAGCTCGTAGTATTTGGAGTTAGGAAGACTCGTTCAGGCTCTGCTTCTAACATATAACTTGTGCATGGGGAGGGACTTAATAGACGCTTGTTGATTAGACTTGACTTGAGTATGTTCTCTATCACAAAACAAGTTGCTTGTTTGTATCAGTGAGAAGGAGTTTGTACTCTGGGAGTTCCCTATCCAGACACTATCACAGGGCCAGACCAAGGAAGAGAAAACAAAGCCACCGAACAGTATCTTCCAAGAAACAAAGTGTGAGCACCTTAATGAGTCGCTTCTTTTTGTTCTCTGGGAGCTGTCTATTTAATGATGAGTATGTAACGCCTTTCTCTCTAAATGGAAAGGATAGGCCTATTTAGCAAGCAGATGAGGTTGGGAACTCGGGTGGAGATATTCCAAAAATAATATCCAGATGGAAAACAAGATGTGAAAGGGCATAAAGCTTGAATTGAACATCCCCCAGAGAGAAAATGAAATAAGCTATTTAATGAGCCAACCAATTTCAATAGGAAATTATTGAAAAAAGAATTTTTTGAAGGACACCTAGGAGCATTTCAGAGAGCACAAAGCCAAAAAAAAAAAAAGATGCTGGAGGGAAAAAAAGGGTATAGTCCTATTCAACATGGAATAAGAGGGAGGGAGGGAGAGAAAGTTCATTAAAAATAAGACAGTCCAGAGTCTTGACATCAATGATTCTCAGGACTCATATGCCTAAATCCCATAATAATCTCACAGATATATTTTGTAAGAGGAGTTATAGCATCTGCCTTTTACCTCTGGGGAAAAAAAAGGTCAACGCAGAAAGAATTTAGCACCGGTTGTAGAAGTGTGATTAAGGTCAAGGTAGAGATTAAGCCATGTAACAGAGTGGATCCAAATTCCCCCTGTAGTCCCTCATCACTGAGACTGAGTAGTAAGAACATACGTCTTTGAGGAATGTGCTGCCTAATTATCCATTGCTAATGAATTCTAAAGTGCTTTGGCACATGGGAATTCCTGCTTAAGTTCAAAGGACCATAGATCTGGAGCTGAAGGGACTTGGGGATGATCCAAGTGGTACAGCATAATTTTACAGATGAGGAAACTGAGGACCATAAAGTGCCCTACCTAAGGTCACACAGATGGTGAGTGACAGAGCAAGGACTTTGAACTTGCATTCTATGACTACAAATTCAGTACTCTTTCTACTGTACCCTAGTCCATGTTTTATGGACTCACATATACGAGAATATGCATAATCAGACACATCCTGTACATATATACACACACAGTATGTGTATACATGTATGTGGACATACACACATGTGTGCATGTATGCACACATACATACATTGCTGTGTGTCAAGTAAAATCGGGCCAGCACACATTTATTAAGTGTTTAGTTTGTATTAGACACTCATGCATGTTCCTTGGTCATCCATGTTCTCTACATGCATAGCCTCCATGTATATTCTCTGATCACATGTGTTCTCTTACATACATACCTTTCCCCACTATTTTATGATAACCAATGACAGAATGTGACCAATGTGCTGGGGGAAGTAGGTCAGGTTTTTGTTTTAATTGCCATTTAATTTGCTGTTGTTTGATTAAATCTCCTTTGTTTTGAAATCATGTGACCTCTCACTTGCTGATAAACACAGTGATGGGACTGACAGGCTATGATTTTGTGTAGGTGCTGACCCACAGAGGGCCTCAAACCTCTGACTTGGGGCAGTTTTTTTTTCCTAGGGACCCACACATAAGGGGGTGCTTCCAGAATTTCTTTTTCACTATTGCTATTATTTACATTATATTTATGCTCTATTATGTTTAACTTAAAAAAATGGATTTTCTTGCTAAAAAGTCCTAGTCTGATCAAGACCAAATTATTTAAAATAAATAGATAAATAAATACAATTCTTTAAAATAAATAAAACAATGAATTAATAAAAATACTTAATACCAATGAAATCATATGTCATATAGAATGAAGCATAGTTTTCTTCTCATCCCTCCCTATACTGAGAAAATACCAAAAATGATTTTAGGAACCTTGACTTGAATGTCTAAATTTTAGAAATAGGCAAAGATATTCAATATTAGAATATTCTAGACTTCTTTAGTCAATGAACTAGAGTCCTCCCTTATGAATCGATTCTACACTAAAGCAAACTATCTGGTTATAGAGTGACATTTAGTCGATCATTTAGATGCCTCTCTCTTTGTGACACCATTGATCTGGATGTCTAACACAAGATACTCAGACACCTACATGCTTGGCATGGCAGCTACGGGAATATTCAGTGGATAGAAGCTGTGGGAGAGATTCAGGGAAGCTGAGACAGTAGAATTGCCAATTAATTGGTCTTAGCAGATCTGAGTCAGTACTGAATGACTCTGGTACACTATGAATGTTACAGACTATATCCCACATACTTATTTCTGTATTTCCTCCTGCCACATCTATTGAACACCCCAGTAAGAAATTTCTTATCACTCTAAAATCCTTGGCACTGTCAAATGGTTCAATATCAGAAACTGATGTGATTTTATCAGTGGAAATGATGCTGAAAAGGCAATGTGCTTTGCCATTGAATGCTAAAGACCAAGGGACCTTTTCATATCTTGCAGCTAAACAATTCCATGTATGTTTTCTCTCCCATTAAAATGTGAGCGCCTTGAAAGGAGGGGCTATCTTAATTTTCTGTGTTCTTAGCACAACACTTTGTACGTTAGTAAGTGTTTAATAAATGCTTGGTTTGATTTGAGAAAATTGTACTTTCTTAATTGAGACCAAAAATCATGAAGCGGTCTGTCTTTGCTACCATTAGGGTACGAGGAGGCCCTTGGTATGAGTTGGATTTGCTGAAGGGACCGTTACAATCCTTCTTGTAAGAAAACATCAACAAGGTTAGTGCTAATGGCCAAGTCAGGTCTTCCTATAGCTTCGTACTACATGTATTTGTTTTCCAATAACAGTTTACATGTTTCCCCATGAGACTGGAAAATCTATGTTGGACACACTTGCTGCCTGAATTTCATGTTTCAGAGAGGTTCTCTGGAGCCAACACAAGGAGAGGCTGATACTAATAAGATGTCACATCTCTATGCCTTGCCTGTCTAGGCTGTTTGTTTCCCAGTAGAGATTTTCAGAAAATATGAGCAAAGAGGCCGTAATTCTGTCAACACCACGCACCACAGGAGCAGGGAGTTAGGACTTCATCCTTGGAATCCAACTAGTTTTATAAAACTGGAATAAAAAAAAAGAACTTGTACTAGGCTCTGGTAAAGGCACAGTTAAAACCTTGTTCTGAAAATCTATAGAGGAGAAGGGAAATGATTGAGTATCTAACTGCCTATGAGTCCACTCCTGATGTGTGCTGTATGGCCACTCAGGATCTACAAGGAAATAGGCCTGCCTCTTCTGAGAGGGAATATGACCTTAAGCAGTGACTATCCCCCACTGGACTCCGTGCTCTTTTAGTATAAAACAGTCTTGAGGTTTTCATTTTCCAGTGATTGTCTTACAGCTTGGCTGGGATGAGGAGATCAAATCAAAACCAGAAGTCGACTTTCAACCACTGTCAGCCTGGCCCATGCAAATTGGAATTTTCGCCCGCCTGCAGTGGCTCCACCCAAGACTTTTGGCTTCAACTTCCCTTGGTTAAGATTCTAGTCAGTAAAGGAGAGGATAACCAGAAGCCTATTTAAATCAAGGAGGCCCCCTCTTCTTCTTCCTCTGCTGTGTGGAAGGCAGGCTCCTCTTGGTTCTTTGCTAAAATAGCATGTCAAAAATACTACCTTATTTTGTGATAAGGTCAAAATGTCGCTTATGGAAAGGTGACCATGACATTCTAGCATGGTCTGAGGATTGTCCAGTTTTTTCCGAGGTGTGACATCTTATCACTTCATTTTATGACAGTTACTAAACCCCTCCAATCTTTCTTCCCCTTCCCCAAAAAAGTTGTTCCTGTTGGTCATCTTTCCACTTTCTCTGTGTCCCCCAAGGCCTCCCGCCTCCCCCACTACCCCCAACACACACACCTGCATCCTTTGCTGCTCTAATGCAGTCATTTACATTTGGCTCAGTGGCCCTACTGTTTTCCTAAGCACCTCCTACTCATTCCTCCTCCAAAGCCCCAGGTTTGTGCTGAGCTCTACCCTCCTGTGGGAGAAGGGAGGAGGAATCACAGGGCTGCTTTACATATAGATGAAGAAACTGAAGCCCAGAGAAGAAGCAACTTGCCCAACCTGACCCAGCTAGTAAGTGACAGAGTCTGCCTTAGGAATCCAAGGCTTCTGAATTAGAATTTAGTGTTCTTTTCTTTAGATCACCTTATAGGATGAGATCCATTGATACAATAAAAGTATCTGTTACACTTTGACTTCTCCCACCCTGGGGCTAATTGGGTCATAAACATTGCCATCCCTGTTATTTCTGGCTACCAGTGCAAGACTGACATCGTTATTCCTCCAAAGCCAACTCGAATATTATGTATTTTTGGACCACCCCTTTGTCTAAGAGCTCAAAACGTGTTGTCAGCAGGCACTGTTATTACTTGCTTTGGCAACAGAGGCCAAAAGACTCAATGACCTGCTCAAAGTCACACACAGTAAGGCAATGTAGTAACAGATCTGCATGGAGACCCCAAGTGCTGTATTTTTTCTGATCTTAAAATAGAATTCCCAAAGTTATTTTGCATTTCATTCTCATCAGGAGGAGAATATACAGAATGGCTATAACCTAAGCATCCAATAATTAGGAATGACTGAAATTGTGATGGTACATAAATGTAATGGAATATCACTATTCCACAAGGAGTGATGAATTAGAATTCAGAGAACCATAGAAAGATTTATATGAAGTAGGGCAAAGAATGCAGAATGAAAAGAATGAGCTATAAAATGCCTAAAACAAAGTAGTAAATAAAGCAAGTAGAGGGAGGGCATGAAACTCTGGTCAATTAGAATGGACAACACTATTACCAGGCTGTCAAAATTAAAGGATGCATTGTTCTTTTCTCCTAATAATCGATAGTCTGACTTTTTTTTGTGGGAGGGGATATAATGGTTTTTGCTTCTAAATTCTAGAGGCAGCATAATATAGTAAAGAGAACTCAAGGTTCTCAGTCAGAAAGACTAGGTTTTGAATCCCACCTTTGACACCTGTTATTAGTGTGACATTGGATGGGTCACTCATGTGCCTGAAGCAACTCCCAGAGCAAACTTATTAAGTCATAGACAAGTTGCCATCTGTCAGTGAAGGATTTCCTCCACTAACAAAACCAAAACTCCTTTTCTATTATTTATTCAGTTTATTCAGACTTTGTACCTAGTACATACTATATAGCAGACCCTTAAATTCTTATTGATAGTTGGGAAGTATCAGATCAAAATATATATATATATATACATACATTATACATACACATATATACATATACCTACAGACACACACACAGCCACACAAACATACACACTCTACATGTGTAATCCCAGTCCCAGTACCCATTGGTATGGACTCTCTCCTTAGTAGTGGAGATCAATGCCCTGCTCCTATGAGAGGGGCAGAGTGGACTTGACAAGAACAGAAAAAGGACAGTTCTTGAGTTCTCTTCAAGCTTTGAGTCTTTTCAGGTCTTCTAAGTTTCTTCTTCATCTCCTTCTTCTCCTCCTTCTTCTCCTCCTCCTCCTCCTTCTTCTTCAGAATCTGAGTCTCTTTGGCCTCTTCAGTTGCTTCATACCCTTCAGACTTCAAGCTTTAAGAGAAAGGAGAGAAAATGAATGGGGCCAATCTTCAAGTGGTGGAAGGAAAAGATTCTTGGAAGAAGCCAACATGAGAGAAGCTGGCAGTCTCCATCATATCTCTATCCCCAGACTGCTACACAAGAGACTTCAGGGAACTTGCCCTAGAGGTCTCTCTTTTTCTCTGTCTCTCTCTCTCTCTCCCTCCCCCTCCCCTTCTTCCCTTCCCACCCTCCTTCTTTCCCTCTCTTAATTGAGCTACCTGAATCCCAATGGGAGAGCTCCTTACTCTGTATTGTCTGATATATAGTGTTCTATGTATAACTTAAACTTCTGTTTTATGATGGAATTCAGCAAATGGATTTGCTTAATAATTGCTATGTGTGTTTGTCGTAGAATTGGTATTTGGTGAGAAGAGGCCAGAACTTGAAGATAAGGTTTGGGGATCTTGCTTCCCACATTATTGAAACAATGATAAGTTAGCTTGAATCTGAAAACCATAACCCCTACAGAAATAATATTTAATGGAGCAGAGAGATACAAGTTTACCCTGGTAACCCCTCTCTCTGAGGAGAGCAGAATGACCAAATATCTGCCTTCTACCTCCTGCTTCCCCTCCTGGCAGGAATTAAAGTCTTCTTTGGAGAAAGGTTGTGGGAGAATCAATCAATCAATAAACATTTATTAAGAGCCTACTATGTGCTGGGTATTATGGTAAGCACATGGAGAAGAGGCCACAGACAACTATTCTATCTCCTTTTGAGCCATACAATATACCCATGTTATATGTAGGGGATAATTCTCACACCACATACACACATACAAATGTATGTAATTTTTTAGAAAGAAGTGAAGCAATCCAAAAAGAGTTTGGAAAAATAATGTGCTTAAATAGCAGTCCTGCTCCAAGGGAGGTCTAGGCTGGTGGATTGCTTGAATATGGGAATTCTGAGCTATAGTGGAGTTAAAGCTGATTGGGCATCCACACTAATTCTGGCAACAGTATGTTGAGATTCCAGGAGCAGAGGGATTAACTGAGCCCAGATTGGAAGTGTAAAATAAGTGAAAGCCTCTACTCTGATCAATACTGGGATTGATGATACGATTGACCACAGTACTTTGAACTTAATTGATATAGGAAGGCCCACCTCAAAAAAAAACAAGAACTGACCAAGTAACTAAATAATAAATAAGTAAATATATATGTACAGACATATACACACATACATAAGTGCATAAATACAAACATACATACAAGAAAAAATTGCTTAAATATTTGGATTAGTATACCATGTGAATTATTGCTTGGGGCTCATTTAATCACATTGAGTCGTTCCTTGCCTGAACTTCCAATCACCCATTTATTTTTACAAGTGTCAATGTAAGAAACAAAACATACTCCTAGGCATTTTCAGAAAATAGTTCAGTTGTGACCAGATGAAATATAGGCTTGTTTTATCTGTGCTACTGACAATGTCCTGCTAGCATCTGGCAAGAAAGCAATAGCAACCTCCTATGCTAGCTACCTGTTGTTTAAAGGCACACTTATTGAATTGAGAGGCAGGAGGCACCTTCTGCAGAACCTGTCGATAGAAGGTGGTAATTTTGTTTAATTTTGCTTTATGCCTTTGTATTTAAAAAATGACTTTGGACTTTTCCTGAGCAATTTGAAGCAGTTATGGTTCTTAATAAACGGTCCTACCATTACTCTTTCAGTATTACAAAAAGTTATTTCTTTAGACTCACTAACAAATTTAAAGGCAAAGCATGGAAATAACAAGGGTTTGGGACCTTGGGGACCGAGATACAGTTGAAGAACTATGTAGAAAAACCTTGACAACATCTGGCTTTTGTATGCTCAGCCCTGTGCTGTGTTATCAGTTTGTTGCTAACTCATATGGGAAAAGAATCAATTTGGCTTCACATTCTCTCCACATGCAGGAAAGATATTGCAACATTTGTTTCTGAAAGAATCTAGTGTATGCTTTTACAATTCAAGCTCATGAAACAATTGTAAATACAACCAGTTATGCTATGGGCCCCCCAAATAAAATGTTAACATAAAACTCCAACCCAACTCAATTCAAATAACTTGAACAAAAATCAATCCAGTTGTAATTGCAAGGCACCATAACAGACACTAGGGATAAAAAGACAATAAATAAAATATAAAATAAAATAAAATAAAACAAAACAAAATAAAATAAAAGCTGTCCCTGTCCTCAAGAAGCTCACATTCTACTATGGAGAATGCACATGTACAGAGTGTAGCAGCAAGCACCCCAAGCGTCCTCAGGGTTGCTGCCACCACAGGTTCTTGGACCTGCTTTGATAAAGGAAAGCAACTCAAAATAGGTTAACAAGCTTACTTTAATCAGTCAAACATGTATCGTTTACCTAGTTCAGGGGAAAAAGGTCAGCACCCCGAACTTCAGAATACACAGACAGAATTATCAAGTCAGAGAAACAGATCAAGTAGACAGATTTCCAAACTGTCCAACCATTACATCCATACCAAACAACATCTGGGTTTCAAAGCCGGGGGGGGCTCTGGACAACGGCTTTCCATAGTTTCATCTGATCAAATCACAGAACACTTCTCAAAGTGAGCCCCAAAACAAAGCTTCACATCAGGGCTTATATAGCCTTCTGGCTCGGAGAATGTAACAACCTTATTGACTCACTGGCCAATCAAGAAGTATCCACTGAAAAACAAGCCTCCCACCCCAAGCTCCAGGTGCACTTTAGCCTAGGGGCAGGGAAGATCTTCAAAATTTACATTCCCATCACACAGAGTTAAGTACATACCAAGCATATATAACTGGGGAATCAGGGAAAGGTCTTGTATAGGAAGCACTTGAGCTGGACTTAACAGATGTTATGAGATCTATGAGGTGGGGAAGAGGAGGAAGTACATTCCAGATATTAGGAAATCTGTATGAAGGCATAGAAGATATATATACTAGATTTTGTGATCTTTCATAAGCTTGGTGGCAAAGGAGATTATTCCTATCCAGGAGATTATTCATTGCTTCTAGAAGCAAATATTTCATTGCCTCATGCAGAGAGATCAGTAACTGATATTACCTGGAAAATATGAAAAGTAACGAGGTCCTATGATAACCTTGTAGTCAACAGCCATGAGGTTCTAGAACATCCCTTAAGTAAAGGACAAGGGCAAATAAGTATATTTTTTTCTTGTCATTGTGTAGCTAGCTTTCTTTCCTAGTTTTAGAGTTTCAGGAATTTTATTTATTTCAGGTTAGGATGGCAGTTGTAGTAGAAAATAGAAGAGGAAAGACTTTAGCCCATTCCTAGGAAGGTAAAGGACAAGTGCTGTTAGTATCATGGAAGCAAAAATGGCAGCTTGGCTAATAGAGTCACATGACAATAGATTGGAGTCTGAAATAAAGATGTGATTAATGCTTTGGCTGCTCAAATAGGCAATAGAAAAAATACCTAGCTAAGATCATATTTGACTGTATGTTGGCTCTTGACCAGAATATATCTATGAACTGTGATATATTATCATCTCTACTCAATAACAATCAGAAAATCTAAGGAAACAAAAGTTTGGACAAGTTTAAAATAAGTTATATATTCATATATATCTGTATGTTTTATGCAATATAATATACATGTATTGTTGTTTGTCCTTTGTTTTGAAAGAGGGCTAATGACATCATGTGTGATGACTTGTGCATGAATTGTATTTAAGTGAAGTAGATCTGCACAGAGTTGTCAGCCTCATTCTCTCTTTCAAAGTCATCATAGTCCAGTGGCAAGACAAAAATCAGGATGACTGGTGATGGCCTGAGATATAAGGATGACCTTGGTGTCTTCAATGTCTAACCAAGCTTTAACCTCTCCACAGCGCTTGCTTCAGCTGCCACCATGGCTGTTGGAACAAATTGTTTTCCACCCATTCTGCCTTGGGGAAGTCTTCATATGGTTGAGGTAGACAGGTCCCCTGACTTATCAAAGAATTTGAGATGTCTCAGTTACCCATGAACTGCCTTAGGCCATCTGCTGTGACCTTTTCACTGTGGTGTGGCTGTTTTTCATGCTACGGCTTCTTGGAGCCACAGACAGGAGCTGGGTGACAGGTGGACACCAAACGTGGATGAACAGCCCTGAAAAGAGCTTGGTAAGCTTTCATGCCGTAGGTACTAGTCCTCTCTGAACACACACACACACACGTATATATGTATATAGATAAAATACACACAGCCTCTTATTAAAGTGCCTCTCACTGAAATTCACACATCACATTTATTTTCCCCTCACTCCTGTTCAGTTTTATCTGATTTCTCTTGCTGTTCCTTGGTAATAGCATTGTGTTTCAATATGGGGAGGTAGAGGGTGGGGATGAGGCAGAATTTGACCCGTCCATATATCTTAGTTCCCCTCTCTTGTAAATAGTGTGTCAATTAACACTTATTCAGTGCTTAGTTTGTTCCAGGCATTGTGCTAAGTTCTGGAGACACAAAGAAAGGTAAGATACAGTTCTCTATCCCCACACATAATGTAACGTTATTTAAGCCAATAACTCTGATCACTTCAGGAGGTCCTCACTGTCCCCACTTGCCACTTGGCCCTATTTAGTACTTGCAGACTCTACCCTTTGGAAAATTGTCATTTAGTCAGAATGGTTCGGCATTGACTCTGGAGTCAGAAGACCTGTGCTGAAATCCACCTGTGGTGGTTACTGCCTGTTGCTCTCTTAGGCTTCAGGTTTTTCATCTACAAGATGATTAAGTTGAATAGGATGGTCCCTGAAGTCCTTTCCAGGTCTAAATCTGTTATCCTAAGAACAACTGGATTCAACAGCTATTTACTAAGCATTTTCTCTATGCCAGAATCATGTTAACAGCTACAGGGAGGAAGAATATGATATCTCTGGTTTTAAGGTCCTTCAAATCCAGTGAGTGGCAGTCGGGAGAACAGTTGTGCAGTCATTTCAGTTGTGTCCAACTCTCTGTGACCCCATTTGAGGTTTTCTTGGCAAAGATATTAGAATAGTTTGCCAATCCGTTCTGCAAACACCAGTGCTTAAACAGCTATAGTACAAGATAGTATAGCATAAGTGCTTTGGGGAGGAGGAAGATATCCAATTAGAAAGACCATCAGTCCTCAAGGAGAGGGTAGCATTTGAGTTGGTATTGAAGGAGAGGTAGGATTTTGATGATAGAAAGGGGGAGGTATTTCATGTGAAGGGAAGGGCATAAGCAAAAGATAAGGAAGTGGAAAGCTTCAGGGTGTGTTTGCTGAACTACAAGCAGTCCAGTTTGACTGGAGTGCATGGTATTTGTAGAGAAGTAGAGAGATGTGTGGCTGGAAAGGTGACTTGGGATAATACTGAAAAAGTCTTTGCATATCCCATAAGTTGGGAGTGTGGATTTTATTCGGTTGGAAGGGGAAACCTTTAAAAGCTTTTGAGCAAAGAAGTATTTCAGGAAGGTTAATGTGGCAGTTATGTAACATCAGTAAGGGTAATTCAAGGGGATATTATTGGACCATTGCTGTCTTCCTTCTTCTTATCCCTCTTGCTGTGTGCATTTCATTATAATAAATGTTGCATTTGATGCACCAGGTGTTCTATTCCTGCCTCAAGCTCAGTGTTTGTGAGAAGGGATGGTAAGAACATGTTTGAAGGTTCTCAGAAAGCCTGGGCCCTAGCTTCCAGCCACCAAACTGAAGTTGGAAACAGAGCTCTGGGAATTAGCATCCTAAGTGTTCACTTTATATAAGATAAAATTTTGCATATGGCTAACTCTTGAGTGTTCTAGTTTCTACAAAGAAAATCAGATTATTGGATGGTGATGTGGAAGGAGGAGGGATTTGTCTGAGAAAGGTAGGATGTCTAAGAATTTAGGGTTTGTTTTCTTTTTTTTCACTTTTTAAAAACATCTTTATTTAAAGTTTTTAGTTCCAAATTCTATCCCTCCTTCCCTTCTTCCCCTATTCCTCCCTGAGACAATAAGCAGATATAGGTTATACATATTCAATTATGTAAAACATTTCCATATTAGTCATTTTGTATAAGAAGATTCAAAATAAATAAAGGAATGAAAGTGCAAAATGGCATGCTTCAGTTTGTATTCAATCAATATCAGTTCATTCTCTAGAGATAGATGGTATGTTTCATCTTTAGTCCTTTGGGATTATTTTAGATGGTTATATTGCTGAAAATAAACTAAGTTATTCATAGTTCATTGAACAGTATTACTGTTACTGTGTACAACATTCTCCTGGTTCTGTTCATTTCACTATGCATCAGTTCTTGTGAGTTTTTCTAGGTTCTATTGAAATCATCCTGCTTGTCATTTCTTACAGCATAATAATATTCAATTACAACCATGTACCACAGCTTGTTTAACCATGCCCCAATTGATGGGAATCTCTTTGATTTCCAATTCTTAGCATCACAAAAAGAGTTAATTTAAATATACATATATATATATATATATATATATATATTTTAGCAAATAGGTCCTTTCCCCCTTTTTTGGGATGTCTTTGGAGTTTGTTTTATACTGGTGTTAGTACAACAGGGTCTTTCCATGTCAGGAATAGTTTGGAAAGTTTAGGACTGAGAACTCTAAGTCCAAATATGGAACATGGAAGATAGAGAGATCTATTATTCTACTTCCTAGAAGGAACCCAAAACAAATCACAGGTTACCAGGTGGTACCACAAACAGCAATCCAGCCTTTCAGCTTCTGGTTGGAGTTGAGATGCTTAAGAAATTTGGGAAACAAAATGAAATCTGTTTCTAGAAAAACAAATGAGTTCTTCTTTAATGACAAAGAACACTCTGTATCCAAATTCCAAACCAATTTAAAAAACTGATCAATAAAGAAAAATAAGCGTTGTAACTATGCAGAATAAACCAAAAGGACTTGAAATGCAGAACAGTGATTGGGAGTGTGTGTGTGTGTGTGTGTGTATGTGTGTGTGGCAGGGGAGGGGGGGAGCGGGGGAACCAGCACCTAAGAGCCCAGATATTGATCATGGCATACATAAAATGTGTCTTGTCTTTACATAAATTAAAAAGCCACACCTGGAGTTTCTAGTTTTAGTGTTACTTATAGAGACATAAATTGGTTGCACATGATTTTTAAAAAAGCATTTATTTTCAAGGTATTTTGCTCAGCACTTGGGATACATACACAAAATGAGAAACAGTGCAGTGGCAGATGGCAAGTGTCCATGTGCTAAGGAGGCCAGATGCTAAAAAAGATATAAGTATGAGAGCCAGAAATGGAAAGTCCATCTTTGAGCTCCAAGAGAAGGGGAGGAGGTTCTCCCCCAGTAAATCTTTCCTGGCTTGAGAACATCTGCATGGAAAGAGGGGTCAATGCTGTGTGAGCCAATAGAGTTAGTTTTAGGTAAATGGGACTATTTCAAGAGATGGCAGAGTTGGTTCTCCTGAAGTTTACACATGCTGTCCAGAAGCTGCCGGACTTCCCAGAATTACTATTAAGTATCCCAGAAAAACATCCTAGAGCTAGGGCTGGAAGGGACCTTGGAGATCATCTAGTCCAATCCCCCGATTTAGTAAATGGAGAAGCCAAGGCCCAAAGAGATTGTTCCCCTCCATCTCCCAAGGTCACAAGGCTACATAGTGAGAAAATTAGGGTGGAAATCCAGGGCTCCTACCTTCCCATGACTTTAGGCAGCCACTTTAAATACCTGGCCTGGACAGTGGGATCCTAACCATTATTTTGGAGCCCTCTGATCTTTGCCAACACTACTCTCAAGTTTTAACTGTGATCTCTCTTTCCCCCTACCCTCCCACCCCCCATCTGACCTTGAGGCCAGGAAAGAAGCTTGGAATTCCCAAGCCACATTATTCACCCATTGCAGCAGGACCCCAATTCTTCCCTCAAGATCAATTCAGACTGAAAAATAGCCAAAAGACCTCACCCAGAGGAGTAACAAAGACCAGTGGTCTGCAGAGAGTCTGCTGTCAAAACATCCCCATGCAAATACCCTGAGTCCAAGCAGCAGGAAGAAAAAAATAGTCAGATTTGAAGAATCTTTTACGAACAGAAAGCAGAAAAGTTCATATAATTATGCATTGAGTATACAATGAAATTTTAAGCTTATGAGTGCACATTACCCAATCAACATTGACTCCAGATGCCCATACACTAGTGTTGCAAAGACAGGTTTTCTAGAGCAAGCAGGGAGGCCTGGGCCCTTGAAACAATATGCCTGTGAGGCTATTGGAGAGGGGGCTACGGGAAAGGCAGATTATATGAACATCTGGGTAAGAGTACATAACATGAATCAGCAGTACTTCCCAGTGAGAGGCTTGGATTCCAACACTGTGATATAATCCTATAGCAAAACGTGGACGTGGGTCATTTTAATCATTCACATTTGCCTGGTAATTAAATCAGTTTTACTTCCAGAGTGTGGCTTTATTAGAGCCCATCAATTTGTCAGGTTACATTACCTCCTGAGAGGTGTTCAATGACCTAAATGAAATGAACTGGCATACTTCAGGCCACATCCCCACACACTGAGTGCCAAACTTTACCCAAACAGTAAGAGAAAGGCTCCACAGAGGAAAAATGGAGGGAAAGGGGATTTGTCCTTATTTTCTCATTTTGCTCCTGTGTCTCAAGGAACCTTTTAGGACAACAATGCATCCTTTTTTCCCCTTCTTTTTTCAAATATGGAAATGGTAATGGGGCCCTGAATTTTCATGATTGTTTCCTTGACAAAATAAGGTTCTTTAGGGCAGGAGTGTGATCAGTTTTAATGAATAACAGAATTTTGGTTGAATGAGACCTCAGAGGCCAACAAATCCAACTTGTATTTGAAAAGAAATTACCCCTATTTCACCCTCAAAAAGTAGTCACTCAGCTTTCACCGGAAGGCCTCTAGTGGAGGCAATCAGCTTTTCTTTCCCTTTTGTAGAGCTCTAACCACCAGGAAGTTTTCCCTTATAATTAAATCTAAATCCATCTCTTCAAAAACTTCCGGTCATCACTCTTAACTCTGTTCTCTGGAACCAAGGAAAGCAAGTTTTATTTCTCTTCAATGAAGATAGCTATCATTGCTCTGCTAGTCAATGCCTGTAGGATACTGGGCAAGCCACTCAACATTTCTGGGCCTTAGTTTCTTTAAATGTAAAATGAAAGGGTTGGACCAGATCAGGAATTTTCAAGCTGTGTGTGTGTGTGTGTGTGTGTGTGTGTGCTGGATCTTTTTGGCAGTCTCATGAAACCTAAAGATCCTTTCCAAAAATATTTTAAATGTATAAACCAAATATATAGGATTATAAAGGAAACCAATTATATTGAAATACAGTTATTAAAATATTTTTAAAATTATATTTGTGGAGCTGGATTAAGAACCCCTGCATGAGATGGCCTTTAAAGTTCCTTCTAGTTTCACATCCATAGTCTTACAGTCTTATGCTACATTTTCCTTCTCTTTTCCAGGCTAAACATGTCTAGATTCTTCATGAAATGATTTCTAGTACCTTCACAATCTTGTTGGCACCTGAGGTCATAATTTAGCTTGTCTAGAACTGAATATCATAATTCAGATGTGGCCTGGCCAGAACAGAGTACAGTAGGGCTATTATTTCCACCTCAGATATTATACTTCTCTCAATGGATGTAGCCTTAGAGTATATTAGCTTGCTTTGGCCACCATGTTGTACTGTGGACTCATACTGAAGTATAAGTAGACCAAAAGCCCTAGATTTTCATTCCCCCCCCCAACTCCCCCACTAGCTAGTCATACCTATCCTAACTTGAAATTATGAAGCTGATTTTTTGAGTCCAAGTGCAGGATTATCCATCTCATTATTTTTGTCCCATTATTGTGGTTTGTCTATCTTTTTTTGTATTCCAATACTTCTACTCACTGGGCTAGCTATTACTCCCCAGTTTTGTGTGATCTTTGAATCTGAGAAGCTGCCATCTATTCTTCTATATATGTTACTGATTAAAATGTTGGACGTAACACTGCAGAAGCCAGATGCTTGGTGCAAAGGGAGCTGGGGAACTAGTGAATTTTCATGATTGTTTCTTTGACAAAATAAGGTTCCTTTGGGCAGGGATCTGTGATCAGTTTTAATGAATAACAGAATTTCAGTAGAATGAGACCTCAGAAGTCAACAAATCCAATCTGTATCTGAAATTATCCCTATTTCACCCCTTAAAGAACTCCTTCCAAGTCAACAAAAAGTCACCAAAGATTCCCATATGGGTCTAGTCATTCTTCCAGCTCCAAATTCACCTAATTGTATGATGGTCATTGCATATCTCTCCATTTTATCCAGAAGCATAGTCTGAGAGGCTTTATTAACTTTGTCATAGAGGTGACATTGAATACTGGCTATTGCATTGAACTTGTAGTTAGGAAAAGTTGGGTTTAATGGAGGTGAAGTGAATTTATGTAGTATCTTCTGTATGTCAGGACCAGTGCTAAGCACTTTTCATTAATTTTATCTCATTTTATCCCAAGAATAAGCCTGTGAGGTAGGTGCTATTATTATCTCCATTTTACAGATGAGGAAACTGAGATAGAAAGAGGTTAAATGATTTGCCTAGGGTCACAGAGCTTTCAAGTAAATGCCTGAGGTTGGGTTTGAGCCCAGGCCTTCCTGACTCCAGGCCCAGCGCTCTAATCATAGTACCATTAGCTGCCTCTTAAATTCTGCCTCTGATATTGTTTAGTTATGTGATCAAAAGTGTGTCAGTTAAACTCATCTGTAAAATGAGAATAAGTAATGTTTTATTATCTAGTTCCAGGATTATGCCTTCAACACTAGGGCAGCTAAGCAGCTTACTGTTAGATAAATAGTCAGGAAGACTTGAATTCAAATTTTGCCTCTGACACTTACTCACTGTGTGACCCCGAGCAATTCACTTAACCTCCATCAGCCTCAATTTCCACATCTGCAAAATTGTGACACTGATAATACTTTCCTCACAGGGTTGATGGGAAGATCAAATGAGATCATGAATATAAAGAACTTTGCAAAACTTAAAACACTACACAAATGCTAGTTATTGTTATTACTGTTTCTATGTGACCACATGTCAATACCTTATTCTCTCTAAACCTCTGTTTCCTCATCTGTAAAATGGGCATAATAGCATCTTATATTAATAGGATTATTATGAAGATCAAATGAGATCAGGTGGAAAACATTTTTTTCAACCTTGAAAAACTTTATAAATGTCAGACATCATTATTGTTTGCTGAAATTCAGGTGTATTATGTATAAACTTGACCTAGTGATTTAATAATACTATCAGAAAGGGAAATGAGCCTACTCTGACATGACCTATCTTTGATGACACAATAATTGGCTCTTAATGATATAGTGAGTGATGGCATTTTGTCAGGAGACAAAGTCAAGCTTCTCAATCTACAGTTAGGAGACTCCACTCTCTAGTCTCTCTTTTTTTTTAATGGGTCAATACTTGCCTTTCTCAAGTCTTTTAGCACCTCTCCAGTTCTCGACAGCAATAGTATTGGGCTCAAAGAGAAACAGGGGCCGTTAAATAAATGTAAGGATCTCTGCAGGTGCTTATAGACTTAGAAAAGTTCATATTAGCATTATCTATGTTTTATTGTATTTTTAATCTATTTTAAACAATTATTTCTCAAACACATTTTAATCTGATTCTGAGGCACTCTGTGGTGTCACCTGTTCTCCAACCAATAGCAGCTCAAGAATCACATCTATCACTTCTTTATGTAGGTATAGTCTATTTGTAATACTGTATTTAGATATTTTTAATATAGCAGTACATTTATATCAAGTCAACATAAGTTATTCAATTTATAAAGAATTTGTCCACTAAGTGAACCCTATAAGTAAAATGGCTCAACGTCTGTGTTTTTAAGGTCATTTTGCTTTTGCTTTTTTCTCTCCTCCTCCTCCTGTTATTTCCTTCCTGGCCCTGTTCTCAACTTGCTGGACTTCTAAATTAATGTTTCTACTGTTGTCTCATCCTGGACCTTCTTTCAGGGTCTGGAGTCTCCTCACTCTGGTACATTTTACCTTCCGTGTGGCCTGCTCACCCCAGAACATCCCTCTACAAGACCTGTCCAACGGGAGAAATCCCATTGCTAAGTTCCCTTTGGAATTTCCACTTTGTGAAGGAATCCAGGCTGGGCTGCCTTTATTTCTTTCCCATACCAATTTCAGGCTTTCTGGACTTTAAAATCATGTCTCCCTTACTTCTTTTTCTGCTCCTTTTTGAGTGTTGTTTTCTCTTATATGAAGTAAATCCCTTGAGGGCACGAATTGTCTTTCTTTTTGCTTGGATTTTTATCCCTAGCACTTGTCACAGTGCCTAGCATATAGTAAGCACTTAATAAATGCTTATTTCCTACTTCCTTCTTTTCCTTTCCTTCTCTCCTTTCTTTCCATCCCTCCCTCCTTCCCTTCCTTCCTTCCTTCCTTCCTTCCTTCCTTCCTTCCTTCCTTCCTTCCTTCCTTCCTCCCTCCCTTCCTTCTTTCCCTTGCAAGTTTTTCATCCTCTGTAATCAGTCAACCTAAATAAAAGATTTTTATTTTTAATTAGCAAGTCCCATTGCTCCAAAAATAAATTTGACATCTTAGAACTAAGAGTTCCTATATCCCCAGTCATTCAACCAGTAGATAGTATTCATGGAGAGCTCACTGTGTGGTAAAAATTTTGGTAGTTCCTCTGACAATTACTGAATTATTTTCATTCATTTTGTATTTTTCCTCATTGTCAGCTATGACCCTTTGCCTCATCCAAGTTAGTCCTTGGTAACTACTAACCCTGAGACTTGGAAGAAAGTAGAATATAGCATAGTTGCTTAGTTGTATATGGGAGAAATAATAGGTATTTTTGTACAAATTCCTTTTCTTCCTCTCAGGCACCTCCTATTCCTCCATTTTCCTTTAAGTTGCTTTCTTCTCCAGGGGCTGTAACACTGAAGAAGAATTAGACTTCTTCCTTTTGACTCAAGAAGGCAGAACTTAGGGACATGGGGTAGAAGTTACAGAGCGGCAAATTTAGGCTTGATATCAAGGCAGAAGAGAAGATTCCTACTAACAGTTAGAGCTTTCCAAAATTGGAATGGGCTGACTCTAAAGATTTCAGGGTCCTCTTCATTAGAAGTCTTCAAGCAAAGACTGGATGACCACTTGTCATGTGTGTTGTAAGGGGAATTCTTTGTCAGAGATAGGATGAACTAGATGGGGCAGAGATACCTTCAGGATCTGAAATTCTGTGAATTCCTCTCTTACCCTACCTTCTCCTTTACTCATCTCTTCCCCTCTTCTGTCTCCCCTCCCCTCTACATTCCCTGTCAATGTTTCTCATAAACACTCCAGTTTAGTTCACAAGTCTCTCCAGGGTCTGCCCTGCTTTCATTAGCTTTGACAAAGGGATGTCATTTAAAGCCAATTTTTTCAAAGAGACAAGAGCATTAGAAATGCACTCTCAGCCTTCAAGGAGTCTGTCATTTGTTGGGGGGATTAGATTGACAAATACTGATCTAGAAAAATAAATTGAATGGAATGACACAGAATATATTAACAAGTAGATTTATATTCAGTGTTATTTACATTTATTTTGGGAATTTGTTGTTGTTTTGACCCAGACCTGTCATTTCATTGGCTTGGGGGGATCTCACAGAATGAAATCTCCTTTTGTTAATACAGGCCAGCAACCCTTGGTAACTTAAGTCTTAGAGAGTTGCCTAGGGCATTCAGAACCAATGTGACTGTTCCATTATCATATAGCCAGTATTAGAGATCAAGCACATCTGCTGAAACAGAAATCAGCATTAGCAGTATCCAGACAAACATAAATTTCTGAGCAGCTCTAGGAGTCTGCACTAATATTTTGTTGTGACTGTTGTTGAAAGGGTCTCTAGAGCACAGGGAGTGCTCAAAATGATCTCTTTATGTTGTATTACCTTCCCAACAAGATCAGGTAAACCTTACAATCCTACCTGTGCTTTTTTTTTTAATCCAGTGTCTTTGTTTCACCAGCCACCAAATGAGCCATTGTTCCATTTTTGAACTCCAGTCAGAGAGACTGCTTTCCTTCCCTTTCTAATCTTCAGGATGGAGCGATTTGGAAGCTAAAATTTTCTTCAGCCTTTTTCCCCCTGTTGTTCATGGGCTGCTTGTACCAGCAGGGAAGCTGGGGCCCTTGCAAACCAGACTGGTGGCCACTGTGCACCAGCACCGTCCCTTCCCACAGCCAACAGCAGGACTGCCTATAATCCCCGTGGAGTTTCACGGTTTTCATTGTGAATCAGCTCCATTTTTTAAACCATAGAAATCTGATTTACAGTTAGCTGCTTCTCTTTCTTTCATTGGGTTGGAGAAAGCATCCTCTGAAAGTCTGGAAGGTGCATATAAAATCTCCCAATTGGCTGAACTTTTAACTAGCAGTCCACCCATGGGGGTAATTTGCATTAAAGATAAAGCAGAGACTCTGCAGGGGGATTTGCAGGCATTTTTGATAGAAATGAAAATATCATACATCTGACTAAAATGGATTGAATGGTTCAGCGCACAGCGTGTTCTTTCCCCCAGTAAATAGTCTGAAGAATCCAGCAAGTGAAAAAAAAAATGAAACCTCTCTTATAAATTTAATACTTGGTCCAAACTTCAAAGACTTTTGTCTTGGAAATCCAGAGCTCTGGTCGAAAGGCAGGACATTAACAATCTCTCCTTATGGAAGCAGAATACATCATGATTAACACAAACAAAAGCTAGGGGTTTCCTGGGAGGAGGGGGATAAGGAAAGACTGAAACAAGACTCAAGCCCAAGGAAATGTCCTTAAAATGATCATCACTATTATAATCTCCATTATCATGCATTTGTTAAATACCCATAGGTAATGCAAGCTAACAGATACATTTGGTCCACAGCACTCTTTGCCTTCAAAGAATCTGTCAAAAGTGTTGTGGCTTGGTGGAGAGGGGAGGAGGGAAATTTGACCAGACCTAAAAAAACCAATCTAGAGAAAGAAAGAAATTGAAGAAAATGACACAGAATGTATAAAGAAAAAAAAATGGATTTACATAAAGTATTACTTATAGTTGTGTTGGGATTTTTTGGTCTAGGCTTGTGATTTGATATAGGAAGTTCCTAAGGTGGAAATTCCCTCTATAGATGCAGATAGGCAACATATCTCTAAGTTAAAGTCTCAGAGAATTACCTGTGTCCTAAGCAATTGAGAACTTAAAGCATTTGTTCATGGACATACAGCTGGTATGTTAGAGGCAGGAAATGAAATGTGGTCCTCTAGACTCCTGTGGGTGATGAAATTCCAATCTGCAACAAAAAGCAACTGAGGAAGACCTCTAAGCATGTGTTCAACTTATTAGGAAGATGGGCAGTCCCTAAACAATTGGGTCCAAGATTCTCCTCTTCAGTCAAGGACCCCTCTGCTCATCTTCTGTGGGGTTTTATTGACCTTCAAAGGTCATTAATGGGCATTACAAGTTCATCTTTGGTCAATTCCAGAAGCAGGGGAAACTATAATTGGCCAAGGGAATGAGTCCATCAATTACCAGAGTTAGTCACCAGAGCTCTGGGACTTTTTATAAAAGGGCATGAACATTAGGTGTGAAAAAGGTGAGAAAATGGGGAAATAGTTTTTGCAACATAGCTCTCGCAGTACATTCACAGGAGTGATGTAGGGCAAGATTAGTACACAAGTTAATACAAATCTTCATAATGCGGTATACTACAGTATAACTCTATTCAATAAATCATTTAAAAGCCATACAATCATCAATTCATAGTGCCTTAATTAATCATAACTTACATAACTCCTATCCTAACAGTGTTAACTAACTCAAACTACTTAACTAACTAAAGCAATCATTGATCACTAGTAAAACACAATGAACTGAGTAAATGCTGATCGAATTTCGAGGATTATCAAAATTATCCTTACACTCCAAGAGTATCCCTTTATTCATCAGGGCAGGATGTCTCTTGTTGCTTGATATTTGTGTATTGCATGCTTTAATTAGGAGAAGGCAAAATAATTTAATTTATTAATATATAATAAACCTTACAACTTTTTACAACTTTAAATATTTTTTTGCCACAATCACTTGTTTCAAATGATTTTTCATTGAATTCCAAGATTTTGACATATTGTTTTAATTTTTCGTTATGAAACCACATATTTTTTTTTATCATATTGGGTATTAAACTTACATATAGCTAGTTTTGACTATTATCCATAGGCTTTCAATAGGCTTTAACATCAGATAAGCTCCTAGGTCACTGAAGCATTTTTATCTCCATTTCTTGGATACATTTCTTAATCTGTCATGATGAAAATGTGGCATAATACAAGGTGATGTTACGGTATTCCATCTCCATTTGTCTGGAACTGGTGTACTTCATAATATATCAGTATATTTATCAAAAATCATCATGTGGATGGAGACAAGATTTCCAGGTTCAATTAGATATTTATGAAAATAAACAAATTTTTTTGGGGGGGTTGAAGATCTTCAGATATGTGTATTTATACTGACAATAGTTTTAATATAAATTTGAATGGAAAAGTGAGTTTGATCCATAAAAAATAGTTTTATCTAATCTTTAATATTCCAGTCTTTGTATTGCCTTGCCCATGTCAAGTTTTTTTTTTCATCATGACAATGTTTAGTAGCTGGCATATATGAGTATGTATATACATATTATATAATATAATTATAATATTATACATAATGTTATGTATATTTATTATATATATAATACATAATAATATAATACACAAACACACTATTCTTCCAACTTTGAGAAGCCTACACTAAATTGTAGAGAAATCAGCAAGAACCGCACATGCTTCCAGGTCCCTCTTTAAAGTTAGTGCTGGTTTTCTGAGGAATAATTAGGTTGTGCCCCAACATTAGTTTGCTAGTTCTCAGAGTTTTGTTTTTGTTTTAGTTTTTCACCTATCAATCAGTGAATAAACACACATTTCCTTTGTGCTTTTGTGTATTGATTATTTCATTGTGGGCTTGAATAATGCTTGAAATGCTTGTCTTCACCACACCAAGAGCTGGTGAAATATTTGTAGCAGTTCTTAAAGTGTGTTTCTCAAGAGCTATATCTTTCTTTGAAATAATAACCATTTTAAAAACATTGGATTAAAAATACAACAAAAGAGATGTATCTATGGCATAAAATCTAGCACTTGACCAACAGAGAACAAACCTATAGGTGGGAAAACAGTTCAATATGATTTCATGTGATTCAAGTCGGATGCCATGAGCATAGCACTCACTCATAAACATTGTGGTAACAAAATTAAACCAGATAAAAACTGTTATTTGTCACAAGTAATTTGTATATACTAGCACACTAGCTAGATGGCCCTAGGCAAGTCACTTAATGACTTTGAGACTTGGTTTCCTATGAGAGGGGAGGACACCAAGACCTCAGAGGTGTCATTCAGCTCTCTGTCTATGATTGTATGACTCACATTATAATCGTCACCATTCCTTTTGTAAACATCCTTCTCTTCCCTGACTATTTGTCAGGAGGGTGGCCCTTTCTCGAGATCATATTAAACCATTCTTTTCTGTTTCCTACCTTGAGAAACCTCTGAGTATTATTTGGGTAAGGATTTCTGTTGCACAATTTTTGGGGTGCACACACTAGTCACTATTATTGTTGTTGTTGCTGTTAGACTCTTAGATCATAAGTGTCTGAGGCTAGATTTGAACTCAGGAAGATGACTCTCCCGGATTCCAGGCCTCTGTGCGTTAGGGTACTACCTAGCTGCCCTAGAGCTAACTAAACAAATTTTCCATAGGACACTTTGGAGGCTGCAACTTCTTTATAGAGTCCAGTTAGGTTGATTTGGGAAGTCTGAGGCTTCAGAATATCCCTGGAATAAAGGCGATGTTTGGAGTAAAATAGTGGAAATTGAGCTTATTTCCATATTGGGGGAAAAATGAACAAACTAAAATAGCACTTAGCTGCTAGGGCTTGGAGATGTAGAGTCCTTTGACACTTGAGGGGCAGAAGGGGGTGAGCAGGAACTGGGTAAGGGATTGTGAACTCAAGATGTGCTGGAGTTTTCAAAAAGATTTTTTTTTAATTTATTTTATTAAGTTTTTCCCAATTACATATAAAAATGTTAATATTAATTAAAAAATTGTTTTGAGTTCCAAATTCTCTCCCTTTCCACCCCCCCACCCCGAGGGTTTTTAACACTTCCCATTCTCCTTTCTCACCCAAGGGTCAGGCTCTGTTTCTATTATTGCCGTGTCAGGTCTACAACTTCAGCCCATCTTTCTAGCAGACTTTTCTCCAGGTTCAACCACAATTGCATGCTTGGCTTACGCAGAGGTCTTGGCCTCAACTCTAGTCATTATCTCACTCACTTGTCTTGCCCAGGTCTTTAGTAACCAGGGGCATGAGATCAAAGCATTATAGATTGAAAGCTGGAAAGAATCTTAGAGCCCATCAAGGCTAAGTCACCTCGTGTTACAGGTTAGGAGACTTGGAGATTAAGCAACTTGCCCAGTGTTGTTGTACAGGCAGGAAGTGGGGGAGCCATGGTTTTGAATCCAGATCTATTCCATGCTCACCAATGCTCAGAGTCTGCTACTGCTGCTGCTAGAGTGAGAGGCAAGAGTACTGAACACTTACTTGCATGCCATGGCATCATCTCTCTGATGTCATGGTCGTCTTTGAGGACTAAGATCAAACAGCAACCTCTGTGAATAGAAATAGGTGCTGCCCCACAACTAGCTCTTGCTCCCTTCTTTCTTTTTTTCTTTCTCTCTCTCTCTCTTTCTCTCTCTTTCTGTCTCTGTCTCTCTCTGTCTCTCTCTCTGTCTCTGTCTCTCTGTCTTTGTCTCTCTCTCTCTCTCTCTCTCTCTCTCTCTGTCT
>NW_027185764.1:3518670-3522774 GCF_028583685.1 Petaurus breviceps papuanus
TCTCTCTCTGTCTCTCTCTCTCTCTCTCTGTCTCTCTGTCTCTCTCTGTCTCTCTCTCTCTCTCTGTCTCTCTCTGTCTCTCTCTCTGTCTCTGTCTGTCTCTCTCTGTCTCTGTCTGTCTGTCTGTCTGTCTGTCTCTCTCTCTCTCTCTCTCTCTTCCTTCCTTTTCTTCTTCTTCTTCTTCTTTCTTGCTTTTTGGAGGGCAGAAGGCAGGGCAGTTGGGGTTAAGTGACTTGCCCAAGGTCATATGGCTAGTTTTGTGTTAAGTGTCTGAGGCCAGATTTGAACTCAGGTAACTTCTGACTCCAGGGCCGGTGCTCCATTTACCATGCCACATAGGTTGCCCTGGGAGTAGTTTTCTTGAATCAAGAATAGTCCTTGAAGAACTTTAAAAAAAATGATTATGTCTTTGGGAATCCAAAGGGAGTGGGAAGTGTTTAGCTTGGTCTGAGGGAAGAAGCAAGATAAAATCTGAAAATAAAAAAGGGCTTTTGGGACAGACAAGATAAGACTCAATTTAGAATGGGCAGTGCCTAGGTGGCTAGATAGTATAACAATAATAAATCATATTTATAAAACACTTTCCCCAAATCACTTCTCTGAAGGAGGAGCTACAAATATTCTCCTTCCTATTTGACAGCTAAGCAAACAGGCTCAGAATAGGAAGTGATTTGCTCATCATGGTTACTCAGTGTTGGAGTCAGGATTTGACCCAAATCCCCTGACTCTGTGTCTGATACTGGTTCTTAAATATCTATAGGAGAGAATTCCATGTAAGATGACTTCCAAGCTTAACTCTGCATTAATTTTCTGGGTCTTGGATTTGCCTGATTGTATTTTATAGCTTGGTGAAAATACACAGCTGTAGTAAATGAACAAATTTTGTACACTCAGGACAAATGCTATGAGAGTATTTTTGCTGATACCTTAATATTGAGTATGGGAGTTATAAGTGGGAAGGAAAATGCATCCTCAATACTATCACCCTCAAGAATGACCCTGTGCAAGTCACTTAATCCTGTTTGCCTTAGTTTCCTTATCTGCAAAATGATCTGGAGAAGGCAATGACTTACTCCAGTATTTTTTCCAAGAAAACTCCAAGTGGGGTTATGAAAAGTTGGACACGACTGAAACGACCAAACAACAAGGAGAAATCTTCAAGCCCTTAGACTTAGGATCCAAGATAGAGAACTGAGAGGGACATTGGAGGTCATCTAGTCCAATCCCCTCATTTTACTGATTTCCAAAACTGATGACCCATGGCTCAGAGATCCAATCACTTACTAATAGTTGCATAGATAGTAAGTGTCAGAGCTGGGATATGAAGCCATGTTTTTTTTTTTTTTTACTGCAAATCCAGTGTTGAATCTGGTGATTAAGGCAAAGAACCTAGGTTTTTGTTGCATTCAGTAGATATACAGAGAAAAGATTAGGAGGAGTTAATAACTTTGTGATGAATACAGAAATTACTATCGCCATTGGTTAGGGCTGCAGTCAATTTCTGTTCATTTGCGTAAGAGCAAAGAAAGCAAATAATTATTGCTGCATAATTTCCCTGAAGGATGTTTTCATTTGTGTAATTTGCTGTCAGAGAATTATTGAAGACTCACACATCCAAAATACAGTTATCCCTTCCACATTGTGACTCTTATCATCCGGGTTTTGATGTATCGAGGGTTGGCACAAGAAATCAAGTGAGAGTTTTAGGGGAGTTTTGCCACAGACAATTTGAGTAGATCAGTGGACAACACAGAGCCTATGACCAAATGCTTAACCCAAATTTTACAATAAGGTGCTGTAAATACCCCATAAAAGAAAAAGAAAACATTCAGCCTTCTTCTCTCGTACGAAGAGAGGGCCAAAAATTATGACACAGATTTTTCAGATTGTAGGGGTGCAGCCCTCCTAATCCCAGCAATGTGGGAGGAGTAACTGTGTATGGTCAGTATTCAACCAGTTGCAACCTTCTCTATAGAGAGAGATTTTTGCTGGTTGTTTTTGGCTTTGGACAACCTGTTTCAGCTGTCAAATGGAAGGAACTTTGAACTTAATCTTCCAATCTGAATTCATATGAACTAGAATTCTTGGGAGGAATAAAAGTATGAAATTGTCCTAGGTTTCTGCAATGGGGAGAAGATAGTGGTCTCTGTCCAGTGGTTTCTGGGATTAATTAGTATCATTTTATCCTGGGCAACTTTTCTCTGTGTTTTCTCAGAGCTCCTCCAGACCTGGTCCATGCAGTGTCTCTGGAGTCTTCCTGTAGTGCTTTTAAAATACTATGGATACCAATGGAACATACAGCTTCAGTTATCATGCCTCCCTTTGCTACAAGACATGCCTTCTTCCTTTGCCTGCCATACATTTCTCTGAGTTCTCTCTGATAGAGTTCTTTTCCCTGCTTCTCCCTTGGAATTCTTCCTATCAAAGAGTCATTGCTGCCTATTTCCACATTTAAAAAAAAATCAACTTAAAAATTCATCAGTATTGAGAGTTCCTAGTGAGAAACTTCTTCTCCTTCTCTCTCCTTTTTGAGGCAGTTGGGGTTAAGTGACTTGCCCAGGGTCACACAGTAAGTGTGAGGTTGGATTTGATCTCAGGTTCTCCTGATTCTGGGGCCATTTGCTCTATCCACTGCACCACCTAACTGCCCCCAAATCTTCTCTCAATACAGATTCTCCTTCCAGACCTATCCAACTAATTTTATCCTTCATGAGCAGACCTAAACTCTAATAGAGGGGACCAAGGACAAGGAGCTCCTCCTCCAGGCAAAAGCTTCTAAGGACTGGATTATGTTTATATTCTAAACAGAAATTAAGTCTTTCCATTGGATTGGGTCCTGCCCAAGTAATGAACATGTGCCTTGGGGGCTAAGAGCAAATCTCATCCCTTCCTAGGTTCACTGACCTTTTTAGATGTGTTTTAACAGAAATAAGAGGAAAAAGGGTGGATCACAAATTAATAATTAGTTATTAATATAATGATATAATATTAATTTCTCTCAGAAAATAATTATACCTGTCTTCCGTCAACCTCAAAATTGTTCATGGAAGACAAATAGAAGAGAGATGTGAAAAGACTTTGAGGTTTTTCAGATAAAGATCCTATAGAAATGTAAAGTATTCTAATTTTCCTCAGTGCCCAAATCATTCCCTAGGAAAAATTCTGGTGCAATGCACTAACTGCTACTTTTATGTGATGCTAGCCTTTAGCAAAGTTTTACAGTTGGTAAAGTTTACCCTTTAGTGGCAAGAAGCAGGACTTCTTTTACCTCCTGTCTCTCCTTTTCCAGTCCCCTCAACTGCATCTCACTTTCACTAGTTTTCTTTACTTGGGCAGAACCTTATTCTCAGAGCTAAAAAACCAAGTTCTTTAAGGATTTAGCTGATGATAGCACTTAAAACCTCAGAGGCATATTTGCATTTTCACTGAAGACTGGAAAACCAAAAAGCCCTCAATATTCAAAAGAATGGGGTTAGAAAAGTAGAATGATGAAGAGTGGGAATAATATTTTAGAGAAAGGGGTCTGACCTGAGTGCCTCTCAAATAACAGAGTAGGAAACCTTAAAGTAGGTGTAGAGAGTTCACTCAACACTGTGATGGGGAACCTCTTGTAATGGAGTGATTTGACACTAGGGAAAATATTGCCCAGTATTTGAAATGATAACCATCATTCTTGTCTTATAAACAGTAACTCATCACATAATTTCAGCCATCACATCATCAATTAATTTCAGACTTAAGGCCCTCTCCTAAAGTTTCAGCAAAGAAGAATATTTTTTTCTCCTTTTCCTAAACTTAATTCAATTCAACGAACAAGTAAGTACTTTGTGCTAGGCACTGTGCAAGCTGATGGGGAATATAAAAACAAAGATAGCCCCTGTCCTCCAGGAGTGGACATTTCATTTGAGTTCCTGAAGAATGAGGCCCCCAAGTAAAAGCAAAGCATCTATTATTATTCATTATGGTTACCCACAAGAAATAATAGTATTTACACCCTGCTGTAATAAATAGTAAAAGAAAAATGTATCTATTATGTATTATCTATCATCTCTCTCCTCTTTCTTTCTTTCCCTCCCTCCTCTCTCTCCCTCTGTCTCTCCCTCT
>NW_027185764.1:3527774-3535652 GCF_028583685.1 Petaurus breviceps papuanus
TTTGGAGAGAATAAAAGAAAATAAATATGGTAGAGTTAACTACTAGAAAACTCTGGATTATAAATTGCAGGGAGTGGAGAGTAGGGTGAGAAGGAAAAGATCAATTATTTGTCTGAAACAGTATCCACCAGTTCTGATGATAAATATATCTATTGTAAATCTAATTCTTTCAACTGAGTCATGCATTTTCTTTTTTTTTTTTTTTAAAGCAATCGGGGTTAAGTAACTTGCTCAAGGTTACACAGCCAGTTATTTCTGGGTGTGGTGCTGAGTATCTGAGCCCAGATTTGATCCCCAGGTCATCCTAACACTGGAGCCGGTGCTCTTACTCTCTGAGCCACCTGGCCACCCCTAAGCAATTGGGGTTAAGTAACTTGCTCAAGGTTACATGGCCAGGTGTTTCTGGGTGGGTGCTAAGTGTCTGAGCCTGGGATTCGATCCCCAGGTCATCCTGACACTGGAGCCAGTGCTCTTACTCGCTGTGCTACCTGGCCACCCAATGAGTCATGCATTTTCATAGTTAAACAAATTGATGAAACAAAAGAAGCCCCCAGAATTCTGGTCCTTTGAGGAAGCAGAGCCAATGCCTAAAGTAAAATGGACCCTATCTTCTACTTCCAGAATAAATGCATGGTTTGCTTCTCTAGCATTAGCTGGGGACTCTTCTAAGAAGCTTAAAGGATTTTTAGATTTTTTTTTCCTATTATAACAGAAACTACCTGAATCTTTATATTGACTAAATTTTTTTTGTTGTTGGAACTGCGATTTCATCCATCTAGGGAATTCTCAATTGACATTCTTGCTATAAACAAAACCAGAAGAAAGAAGGATATTGTAGTTAAATGGAACCATGGCTCACGGATACTTCTTGGAGATGTAGAGAAAGGAGTTGTTGGACTGGGTTTTTCTCCTATGCTTAAAGGCAAAAAATATTTTTTTACAGGAAATTTGACCATAATATGTTGCTGTACTAATGATAATTATTGGCAAAAGAACCACCCAAAATGGCTACTTATGATGCTGAGGTTGAACTGGTAAAGACGTTTTAGTAAGACATTGCTATGCCGTCCCCCCAAATTATTTTAAAATACCCTGAGATATGAGGTGACTTCAGTGCAAAGTTGGGAAAATGAAAGAATGGAGAGAAATGCATATAAATATATGATTCATGAAGAGGGAAAAAGGGAGGTCAAAGACTTGAAGATTCAACAGAAGATTTGATTTAGGCAATATTTTCTTTGAGAAAGGAATTGGTAGGCTGAGACATGGCAGCCATCAAAAGTCATGAAGGACAAAACAGATCATATTTTAACAGATAGAGGGTAATTTGTTATTGATATGGAGGTTATCTCTGAGTCATCTATCTGTTTACAGTTAGAACATCTAGTATTTTGAGCCAAGACAAATAGAAACCAAAGGAAACATTTCACTATGAAAATCCAAGAGGTATATGGAGGTGATGTATGTTGGAAGTGATGCACATATGAGGTGGCTGAAGGATCACTTCTACAAGTTATCTAAAGTAGGGAAATATGCCAAAGGTGTGGGGGAAAAAAAAACTTGGACTTTAATATGGTTTTTAAAAATGCAACTTTGGAATTTGAAGGAAAATTTGACTTGTGTGAGTGGTGGCATGTTGGTAGTGCTGGACTTGACGTTACAAGTTTTTGGGGGTCCAAGAATTTCACATAGAAAGTGGACCCACTCAAGTGGATGTGGAATGTGGCCATGAGAGGCTGCACATGCTGAATGACTGGAATTTTCAAACAGTGTTTTGACTTGAAGGGATGGAAACCCAGGAAGGAACAAGTCCCAAGGGACAGGGTGCTGTGAATGTAAGCAGAGGATAAGATCCTCCTCCCCCCCCTTGCTTTGGGCTCCCCTACACACAAACACCCACAGACAGACACACACACAGACACACCTTTGTGATCTCACAGTAGGGCAGGGTATCCCTAAATTAGTGGATAATCTTATTTTACTGCTGGGTTGCATGCCTCTTTGGGTTTGGGGGAAAAGAGGTGAGGAAGGTCATTCTGGGGGAGCCCCCGCCTCAGTAAGGAGGACCTTGCTCAAGGTAGCTTCCTTTGGGCCAATAAGGAAGGCCCTGTAACACAACTGGCAAGTTCCACACCAGCCTTCCAAATTCTACTTGTTACCAATTAGGGCCTGTCCTCTCAATACCAACTCAGTCCAGGGCCCCCTATCCCTTGCTGTTCTGCCATCACTTCTGGGAGAAACGTGAATGTGTGCGGGAGATTTGCCTAAGTCTAAATTTAAGAAAACAAAAATATTTAAACTTTTTTTCCTTAACAAAATGGAATTTATTTTTACATTTGGGCTGGGTTGCCTTTTGAATTCCTTCAGGCTTGGTTCGTTGAGGCTGGGGGCGCAGGGGCTGCAGGGGCTGCAGTGCTGTTGGCGGAGGGGGGAGATCTGGGGGAGGAGGAGCTCACCCGGACTCCCTTTTCGCCCACGGAATTGTTCTGTAGAACGTACTCCCTTCTTTTCCAGTGGTGTGCTGTCTGTGAATGTGGCTGGGCCGGGGTTTCCCCCCTGTGACCGCAGCTCTAGTGGGTGCAGTTCTGGAGGTGGGGAGAGGGGTATTGGAGGGGCTCTTGGGTTCCAGCTTACGTCTGTGTCCCAGCCACTGCTCAGTCCCGCGAGGGCCCTGGAGAAAGCAGACCAGGGTCAGACCGGCCTTTCCATGGCGGAGGTGCTGGAGGGAAGCCTGTGCATTGCCACGGCCGGCCTGGAGTTCTACCCGCACCCACCCAGCTCGCGACCCGGCAGGAATGGGAGAGGAAGCTTTCCGTGGGAAGCAGTTCCTGTTGAGTCTGGTTGGGAATTTGGTGAGTGTGCAGTTTTTTTCTCTTGCTTCTTGTGATGTCATTAATTTTGAGAATGGGTAGAACTGTGATATCAAAAAAAAAAATGCAACTGTGTGAACACAATCACTATTGAGAGCATATCTCTCTCCTATCTGCAAAATCTTGATGAAAGTAATCAGCACAAAAATCAAGGAAATTCTCCAAGAGAGTACTAGGAAGCACCAAGTAGACTTTGCAAAGCAAATTCACCAACGGGCCACATGTGAATCATTGCACAGGTGCTTGATAGATGAAGAGAATATAAGGTACCATTGGCCTTATTTTTTATTGATCACAGAAAAAGCGTTTGATTTGGCAGAACAAAATACTACTTTATGTAGGCTCTTCTACAACAAAATGTCTCCTATACACACCGCAAAATCATTCAAGGTTCTTTCGGAAAATATAACAGAAATAACTGTTCAATAACTTTCTGATGGCAAATATCAGAAAAGGCATAAAATAGAGCTGGATGGTTGATAAAAGGTATTTGCCATTGTGGTGAAGGTAATTCCATTCAGTATCTAGGTCAAAGAGGGACCCTATAGATGGTGAGGTCCTCAGGATTCTTCTGTTTGTCTATGACATTGTGCTGATTGCATTAAGCCCCAGAAAGTGGTAGAGCATCCTGGGTGAAATCTAAAGACTAAAGAGTTTGACTCATCCATCCACACTAGAATAGAACAAGTGAATGAAAAATATCTATTATCCATATTTCAACATGGATTTGGATGGAACTTTACAGAATCCCCATAAGTATAAAGGATATCAGTGCATATGGACAGTGAGTTGGGCTGAGTTGAACAGAAGAGGAGAATAGACTGGTTTGCTTATGGGAAATGCCAAAGTTCTTTTACTAACCTCAAGCCTCCCATAAAAGCAGCGGTTCATCTTTTCAATACTAACATTTTACCAATGTTCTTATATGGTAGTGAGATAGGAAATACAACTACTTCCAAAAAATTAAAGATGTGCATCACATGGAGGGCAATGGAGAGATGTATGGTGGCTGAAACATGGAACTCCAAAAAAGAACAGGGATACAAGATGTTATCGAGGAACTGTATAGGTTGGCCAGCCATGTATCAAGGGTAAGAGATGGAAAGCTACAGGGCTGTATTGACACCCTCACAATCCCAGCAGAAAGAAAGGAAAGTCTTTAACACTTTGGTAGACCCCTCCCCCATACATTCCCCACCCCTCCTTGGCAAATATATGGGAGGACATAGACAAGAGTTATCCAGGATGATCATTTATGGATTGATTCTGATCTGTGTTTTTGTAGGAAAATCTATAATCAATGAGATGATAGATCCCTTTTGAATATTTGAAAGGGAACTCCCAGTGTGGAAGCTCTCTATACAGATTGTCAGAAGCTTCTCCATAATTTATTTCCTTTGAGAGTTGTCTGGGACACTGAGAAGCTAAGCTATTTGTCTATGGTCACACAACTAGTCTGTGTCATAGATGGGACTTAAACCCAGTATTTCTGATTCTAAGACCAGACCTCTTTGCACCCCATCATGCTGTGTCCCATTGATTACATGCACTTTGTTATCTCAGTTTTGCAAACAGTTTCACCTCCATGAAGACTACCCCAGGTTCTGAGGTCTGTGTCTGTATCCATCTGTCTAATTTCTCAGGCATTGGCCATCAAATCTCACCTCATTAAGCTTCCAATAATACTCAAAGTGCCAGGTCAGATGGCTTATTCTTGCCTTGCCTTTCTGCCTTCTGTCCTTCTCAAGCAAATACTCACATACAAGATCATTGTACATCTTGGTGATGATGGCATAGCTCTCTACAAATTGTTAATAGTTTCCCGATCCTAGAAGGGTCTTTATTGCTTGAAAATTCTTTTTATGAGGCCAGACAATGAACACTTCTTTCTTCTCTAGCTCAGTATTTCCAGGTTTTTGGCAGGGGTTTTGAAAAACTGGCTCCTGTCAATTTGATGATTCAACCGACATCTTCCATCTAACATCTAACTGATTAGTTTGTAAGCTCCTTGAGGGCAGGTTCTATCTTTTGGCTCCTTTTGTATCTCCAACACTTAGTATAGTGGGTCCTGGCACATAGTAGGTGTTGAAAAAATATATATTTATTGACTGACAACTTCATCAACTATCCAAAATAGTCAGACATTCCACATCTTCAGTCCTCACCACCATTGCTTTATGAGGTCTTATGAGTCCGAGTGGAAAGGATATAGGAAAGAATGCTATGAGGAAATAGCTTAGGTCGAGAGTGGGGTTGGCAAGATCCCCATTTCATACTCCTTCCATGTCTGGTCATATTTAGCTTCTGGCATCTCTCACTCCCCATGGCTGTACAAGAATACTACTCTCCTTCCCTGGCTGTGTGCTGCTGGTGCTATTTTTTTAAGCCCTTGGCCTTTATTTGTCACACCCTCATTCTTTGGGAAGGAACTATTCTTCCCTTTATGCTATTACACAGCAGATTTCCCTGAGCTTTTGCCTTCAAATCCTTATAGCCAGATGTGACCTCTGATTGTTCTGGAAACGTTGGACCTAATTTTTTCCAGCTCTTTCCTCTTTCTTTGTCATTTGACCTGGGCTAGAAAAGGGTCCTTTCCACAGCAAGCAGCCATATTCTGTCTTCTCAGCTTAAGGCCCACCTGAGACAGTCTGACACTATCAGCCTCATCTGCCTTCACTTCTCCTTTGAAACATGCAACAAGAAACATGCAAAGATGCAAACTCCTTTGCACATGCAACAAAAGTTCCAAAGGCTTCTCTCCCTCTTGCTGGGAGGTATTCAGGAACTATACTCAGTCAGGTCAACAAATCAATGAGCATTCATTAGGCACTGATTTTGTGACAGGAACTATTTTAAATGCTGTTGTGTATTTCTCTATGATTCCACCCTAGGGCATCCAGATCTTGTTACTCTAGGTCACAACTGAAATCAAATGCAGATTTCTTCAACCAATTAATCAATTAACAAGCATTTATTAGGCACTTACTGTGTGCCAGGCAATGTGATATTTGTTGAGGATATAAAGATAAAAATGAAATAGGCTCTGCCCTCAAGAAGCTTACATTCTATTGTCTATCAGGGGATTGGGTATGCAAAATGTACATGAATGAAGATATAGGAAGTTTATACAAAAATAAGTACAGAGTTATAATGGGAAGCACTATAAGCTATGAGAAAATAGAAAAGGTCTTATGTAGCAATAATAATAATAGTTAGCATTTACAAAGAACTCTAATGTTTACAAAGAGGCTGATTAATATTATAGTAAAATATATAATATAGAATTATATATATACATATATGTGTGTATGCATATCTCTATTATCTATCTATCTATTGGTCTATCTGTCTGTCTGTCTGTGTCTACCTATCTCATTTGAGCCTCACCACAACCCTGTGAAGTAGGTGCTATTACTATCAAAATTTTATAGTTGAGGAAATTGAAGTTCATAGAGATTAAGTGACTTACCCAGGGTCACACCGCTAGTAAGTGTCTAAAGAAAGATTCAAACTTAGGTTTTTTGACTCTAAGTCTAGTAGTCCCTCTATTGTACTACTTACATAACTCCCTCTTTAACTGGTGGGAATATGGGAAGGAAGGAAAGGAAAAAAGCACTTATATAGCACTTACTGTGTGATTATCGATAGGCGACACAATGGATAGAGCTCTGGGCCTGGAGTTAGGAAGACCTGAGTTCAAATCTAGCCTTAGATTCTAGCTAGTTGTATGACCCTGGGCAAGTCACCTGTTTGACTCGGGTTTCTCATCTGTAAAATGAGCTTGAGAAGAAAATGGCAAACCACTCCAGTATCTTTGCCAAGAAAACCCCAAATGGGGACACAAAGAGTCAGATATGACTGAAATGAATGACCTAACAGCAACAACTAAGTGCTTTACAAATATCACCTCATTTGATCCTCACAAAAACCTTGCAAGGTTGGTGCTATTCTAATCCCCATTTTACAGTAGAAGAGATTGAGCTCGAAATTAAGTGACTTGACCAAGATCTCATGGCTAGTAAATATCTGGGGTCATATTGAATTCGATTCTTCATGACTGCAGGCCCAGCGTTCTATCCACTGTGCCACCTTGCTGCCAAATAGTACTTGAACCCAGATTTGAAGGAAAGCTAGTATTCTAAGAGATGGAGGTGTAGAGGGATTGCATTATAGAAGAGAGTGTGTCATGCGTGAAGAATGTCAAAAAAGCTAATCAACTGCTAGACTGTGCAGGTGAAAGAAAGTAATGTATTTTAAGGCTGAAAAGGTAGATTGAGAATAGCTTTAAATGCCAGGCAGAGGAATTTGTATTTGACTGGAGGTAATAAGGAGCCTGTTTATGGATTAGGGGAGTCAGACCTGTGCTTTAGGAAAATCACTGGAGGTTTTCCAGTAGCCTCCTCTGCTTCTCCTTATTAGTTCTCCACTACTGCTATAATGTGGAAGTGACATGTCCTGCCTACCACTCAAATGATTCCTTCCCATGGGACATGGATGCTCCCCTGAGATAATTTTTTCTTTGGGTCTCCAAGTTTGTTGAATTTCTATTGGCAGTTACACAGACTGTAAAGCTGTCTAGGTGTCTCTCATGTTGCTCTCTCCTTACAGAAGACTTCCGTTCTTTTTTTTCATATGATCCTACCTCCAGGAGGGGTTTGAGCCTTTTTATTATTTTCCCATCCTTAGCTTCAGTGAAGTCTAGAGACCAGTTTCCAGGTATTCTCCTCAGTGTATCTGTTCAGGGATGTAGCTAATGTATACAACACAAGCAGGTTGTTACTTACCTCCTTGTATACTTATTGTAGGGCCTTTAGTAAGTCCTTTACTTCTCCCCCAAATTTTACCCAGCACCACACAATATATTTCTTTTTAAAAAATATATTGGTATCTTTTGTATTTATATCACCTATATTTCCCAACTATTTCCCCTCCTCCTCCTAAAGTCATTGTCTGTAATGAAGCACACACACACACACACACACACACACACACACACACACACACACAC